>NC_090875.1:12139243-12141743 GCF_036669935.1 Montipora foliosa | reverse complement strand
ACTAGGATGAGGTAGAATTTAAGGTTAAACGAGACTTACCTGTAAGTTGACGTTTGATGTAATTTCTACCGATTCCTAGTCAGGAACAGAGGAGTCACGTGCCCACCCAACATATACATATATATATATATATATATATATATATATATATATATATATATAAAGTTGCATATAAACTGGAGAGGAAGACAAAACTTCTCGAAGGTCCAGGAAATTTAATAAAAACGTTTCGGCCCTTCGGCCTTCGTCAGTTAAAATTTTTTTAAAATAGAGTAAAAGTTAAAAATCTAAGGATAAAATGACCTAATTATTACAGCAGTCTCTGAAAGACTAACAATGGCTATTGTAATGGAATACAATTAAGTAGTAAATTGTATGATACAATACAAACCGAAACTAAAGCTTAATCACTAAAACAAAAGTAATGATGTAATACTAAAATCTAGAGTTATGCAAGTGATTTAATCTATTTATGTAATACCGACTACAAATTAGATGGGACTACAATGGAAACAAAAAACCTTTTTATGGAACATTGAAATTGATCGGTTTTTTTGAACGGAATTCACAGCGCTTATTGAGGCCAAAAGGCTGCAGTGTGCGCAATTGTGCCGCCCAATAACCCTCCCGCTTTAATAAAGTGTTATCTAAATCTCCATCAGTGTTCATTATCTTCTCAATGACAATGAAATTGAAGTCCGAAAGGTTGTGAGGAAATTTATTGAAATGAATGGCAAGCTCGCACGATTTTTTGTTTCTTTTCATGTCAGATTTATGGTTTCTGAACCTGACTTTAAATGCATTGGAAGTCGAACCAACATACTGCACTTTGCATTTGTTGCAGGAAGCTAAGTAAATAATTCCAGTCGAATTGCATCCAAGGTTTTGTTTGATTTGATACGACCGGCCAGTTGCAAAACTTGAAAATTCACCAGCTTCTAACAAATAATTACAACAGAGATCACATCTTTTGTTGCATTTAAAACATCCGCGATTTTCAGCCTCGTCATGGTTTCGACTTCTTTTGAATTTGGAGGGTGCAAGAATGTCCTTCAAATTCTTTGTTCTACGGTATGCTGGAATGACGGATTTGGCAGGAAAAATTTCCCTTACTACTTGGTTGGATTCGAGCAAGTGAAAATGTTTTTTAATGATCAACGAAATATTAGGTAGCCTCGGATTGTAATCGACCACTAAGGGAAAGGTTTTTTTCTTAGTTTTTGTTTTTGGCTTGAGAACATCTGATCTCTCCAATTGCATGGCCTTTTCAAACTGTTTGTCCACCAGATTCCCATTATAATTTTGTTGTTTGAGGTAGCTTTTGTATTCACGACAGCGCTTCACAAAAGAGGCGTTGGTGGAACAGTTACGCCTAATTCTAAGGGCTACTCCATAAGGGATAGCTTTCTTACAATGATCTGGGTGTGAGCTATTGTGGGGCAAATGCAAATGACTATCAGTGGGCTTGGAATAAATATCTGTTGAAATAAAGCCATCTTTTAAAAGGAGAGTAAGGTCCAAAACATTGAGGCTGCTTTCAGAATAAACCAATTCAAATTTGATGGTATGATATAGTGAATTAATATAGTTGGTAAATTCAAGGAGTTTCTCAACCCCCTGGGTCCATAGATCAAAAATATCATCCCTATATCTCAACCAAAGCATTGGCTTAATTGTGCCCTCAAATTTCGCTTTGTGATCAATTACGCCCATAGCTAAGTCTGCATAAGAGCACGCATTCTTGGGCCCCATGGCGGTTCCGTGCTGTTGAACATAGTTATTTCAAAAGCACAGACGCAAAGAAAATCGTGGTCAATTGGAGCAAAACGAGACAGCCAACGCCCCTGTTACGGCAGCTGATTCCACCGAATTGGATTTAAAACCCATTAACCTGTCATCTCAAGTTCTGACTACCGCCGAAGAGAACCTGCTTTCCAAGGGACCATCCTTCTGCCCCGTCCCCAAAGATATTAATTGGCAGAAGACCCTTGAAGATATTGAGAAATTTGAGAGGCGCATCCGTTTGGCTTCTTTTTTTCACAACAAAGAACAAAAACAAGATGAAGAGCGGGTGGAAATGAACATGCCTCCTGTGCCCTCAAAAGGTAAGTGGGACCCACCAAAATCAGTTTTTCCTGAAGTGGAACTCTTTCTATCAGAAGTCAGAAAGGACATTTTAAACCCTAAGAACTCTCGTAAACCTAAGGACAATCTCAGTAAAGAGGAACGTCATGCAATGAAAAATTTGAAAATAGATGACAGGGTTATTAGGATTCAAGATAAAGGCTCTCGTTTTGTTTTATTAGACCAAAAAGAATACGCAGAAAAAATGTCCAGTCAATTAGATAACACGTTGCACTATGCTAAGCTGCCAGAAGATCCTACACAAAAGCATTTAAAATTAGTTAAAGATTGGAGTAGCAAGTGGCGCAGGGAAGGTCAAATAACAGATGAAATCGCTGATTGGGTTACCAACACTCGGCCGAGACCTGGAACAGCT
>NC_090875.1:12109243-12134243 GCF_036669935.1 Montipora foliosa | reverse complement strand
AAGTCCCACAAAATTTTCATGCTACACGGTAGTAAAAGGCAAGCCAAAAGACCGATGAAGAAAAAATAACATAGTTTTTTAAATAAAACTCTGAATTTCGAAAGATTAATGACAATCGATCGTAAAAACACTAAAATTCCTGGGAAAGGGCTCGTTGTTCTGTCAGAAGGAGGAAATTAATGACGTGCCAGGCAACCACAAAGATGCACGTGATCACCTTGTGTCAAGGTTCTTGTTTACAATGGATGAAGAATGTTAATTGTTCGTCGCTTCTAGAGTCGAACAACGTACTTTTTAGCCAAGAAACTTACGTCTATTGTTTTTTTAATTTTAGAATATTTAACTGAATATTTAAATCTTATCTGTAAGGTCGGAAAGCCTTCTCTGTCGGGCTATTGACCCGAGACCGGACTCTTCTCTGGAACACTGTTGAACAATCCCTTCATTGAAAAGACATTTCTTTCAACTGATGAAGCAAAAAATGGACAACAAGTTTTCTTTCAAATAATTCTCGCCTAGCAAGAATTGGTCAAATTTCATTTTTTTTTTTTTTTACCAGAAGACTGTGCAGAGTTGAGTACAAATAAGTAAAATTATAAATAGCCAGAAAATTGTAAACACAGACTGCTCAAGGTGTTCTATTCCGTCTCTGGTATCCAACTCGAAAAGGTTACCAGAGAACTTGCCGTTTGGTTTCAGTGTTGTACATAGCATCACATTTATTAGAATATTAACGAGAACTCGACGGACAGGTAAATCAGGGACTAAATTTCCTGTGGGAGCGGCGATGTTTATTTCAAGCTTCTTGTGCAAATTTTTGAAAGAAAACAAAATTACAAAAAATATTCAACTTAAAGGTCATTAAAAAGCTTTATTTGGGGGCGTTTATTTGTGCGAAGGATGTCACAAAAACCTTTTCAAGCGTAAAATTTATCAGGAAACAAACGAAATATTTTCTATTAGAGGCAAAAAACCTTTCCTATTTTTAATTGCAAGAAACAACAGCAATTAAACATATTTCACTTTCTGAATCAGAGTTCAGGACTTAGTAAACACTGAGATGCATTCAAGGCGTTCGATTCCTTTTAAAGCCGTACATAATTTGCCATTTGGTTTCAGTCTTGTACATAACACTACAGTTAGCCAAGTAACATGTGAAACAAAGCTCACTTTGTGATATCCGACGGCGAAAGATACAATTGTTGTCGAAGACCATTATTTGTCTCTTTGAAGATTCCAGATATTTATTTTTCACCGGCTGTCTTGTTTATCCAATTGACTTTTCATTATTGAGTGCCGTAAGGGTATATTTTGTTTAAATATCCACTAAAACGCCATTTGCATTACAGTGACTTTCGACGCCATTACAGGTTAAGTTAAATTATCTACTGTGTCCACCGGATAAAATCTACCGATTTCTACTACCCCCTGAAACCGACCAAACATAGGCGCAGACGACTCTACACACAAAGACACTACTTAGCAGGGGAGGGATAGGGAAGACTTTTCCTGACACCGCAAAGAAAAAAAAGAATGATAACAAAACGACGAAATTCCACCCATTTTCCGACTGGCAACCCAGTAATTAGCATGATGCATGATGTCCAAAAAACCGCAGTTTTACTGCTAACTACTGGTTATGCCAAGTACACTGAATTTTAAAAATGGCGTAAGTATATAATTCTAGTAGAACTGTGCACTAAGAACAGAATGAAGGGCGGGAAAATAAAGAGATGTGTAGAATGTTTCAAAATAAAACATGTTCATTTTCACTTTTACCACCTCTTCATTTTTCCTGCTTGCTTTAGAGCCAATATTTATCTAGTCTGCTTTTTTTAAGGGAAGTTTTTCAGGAATTGCCGTGCATACGGCGAGAGTTACTGAAATGTAAATTGACCAATCAGAATTCAGCGAGCGGGAAAAACTGTGCTATCCGACGTCACGTCAATCGTTTGCAATTAAAGGGCCAGCAAACAATTTAAAAGATTTTTTGCCAACTTTTTTGTCAACAAACTTTGTCCCCAGAACTGAGTTGCCAGCGAGCGGCGATTCGAACGACACTGACCTGTTGTGCTTTGGCTGTTATTTGTGCTTTTTCTAACTATTTTAAGACGAATTCAGTCCAGTATTTTCGAATCAAGTGTAAGAAGACGACAAAACTGTATTGATAATGTATTTATTTGTGTTAGCTTTGCGAAAAAAGATTTTGATGGAGTCCTTTCAACTGAGCAGATTGATAACAACGTCGTTTAACGCACAGAAATACACCGTTTCCGGTGATAGCACAGTTTTGACTGCCACGCGCAATCTTGGCGTGGGTTCCGTATGCAAGGTGAGTGGAATGTGGTTTTCTGAAGGTACGGTACATCGTGTTTTATTAAAATTAAATTTATAACCGACCAACCGGCGCTGATTCTTCTTTCAGCTTAAGATGTTATGTAACCTCACACAGAAAAAAAAGGTCTTTTTTTACCATTCATAACACGTTTGACGAGCTGCACACATTTTGAATGTAACTGAGCCGGCTGCTATAAAACGACTTAGTGGCACACTAACGAGGCTCTTGCTCTCGCACAATTCAAGTGTTTTAGACAGAAAAACTCCAGCAAAAAATCAATATTTCGCACGTGCACCCCGCACCAGCCTGGGGACATAGATTGTGATTGGTTTGTCCGTTTCCCGGAAATTCAAGTCAGGCCGGTGAGAGGGGGGTGTGCTGTTCTACTGATGTGCCGCTATGTGGAGTTTTTTTTTTTTACGACTAAGCCGACTAGGATAGGGTCGCACTTTGTCATAAGCAGTGTAGCTAGAATGGGGTCACTTTATCATCACGACTGCCTCATTGTAAAATTAAATTAATCAAACAGTACATAACCGATCACAACCATCAAAAGCAACCCACCCCCCTCCCCCCGGGAAGCCACCTGCCTTCGAAATTCTCGGAAAAAACAATTAAGTCATTTTCATCAATCTTTTTGCTTGCCGAAGCATTTTTTTTTTTTTTCGTTGAACTGTTTTCTCGGCAGGAATGCTTTCTTCTTCTTACAGAGAAATGTTTCTCGTTCCTGGCTAAGAAAACGAAGTTTTTCATGGTGATACAGTCACTTAATTTCCTGGATCTTCCGCCTAAAACCTATCGAGGCTTACTACGGGGACTTTCTTTGTTTCACAGAAAAATCAACGTGACCATCTTTTTTAGAAGGTTGGGCCAGCCCCTAAAGTTTCTCCTGGTTAATCGAAATTAGAAGAAGCGACCGTTATGAAAGAGGGAGAAAGTGAAGAGAGTTCGTCAGCTTCCGAAATCGAAAGCGAAGCAGAACCCGAGCCGGAAGTGAAGATGAACCCTCGTCCTTACCAAGTGGAACTTCTTGAACGAGCCAAGGAAAGAAACACGATCGTTTGTCTTGGTACAGGGACTGGAAAAACGTTTATTAGTGTGATGCTGATAAAGGAGATGGCTCACCAAGTAAGAGAAACCTTTCAAAATAGAGGGAAAAGAACCTTCTTCCTCGTGACTACAGGTTAGTCAATTCTCACTCTACACTTCCCCTCGTACGATAAATGTAAAACGATGACCGAAATAAAGATCTACAACGGCAAGCCAGAAAACGGAAATCAAATATCAACCAAATCAGCAAAGGGTCAAGCAAAAGAAATGTTCAGTCTCTGAGTAGTTCAGGAAGCTATTGACGGGTGGGACATGGGTTTTTGTGAGTTTGTAGGCAAGAGGAGAGGGGAGGGGAGATGTAGGGTCTCGTCTCAAAATGGCGGCATATGCGAAAGCTTGGGTGACTGACAATACTTGTTACGATGGTTCTTGCTTCCAAGCGTTAAACCTTGCCTCTTTCCCTTTTATTTAATTAAGATTGATTTGTAGTTAATTGTAAAGACTGGGGAGTCACGGTTTGTCTTTAATTCAATATAAAACTGGTATATTTTAATTAGCTTTCATTGTGTAACATGGGGTTTCTATTGTTTTTACAGTCCCTTTAGCCAGCCAGCAAGCCAAGGTCATCAGCAAGCACACAGATTTGAAGATCAAGCACTATGTAGGAGAGATGGGAGTGGACTCTTGGGAAGAAAATGTTTGGCAAGAACAGTTTAATGAAAACAATGTTTTAGTCATGACGGCACAGATATTTCTTAATCTTCTGAGCCGTAGCTTCATTAAACTTTCACAAGTAAACCTGCTCATTTTCGATGAATGCCACCGTGCCAAAAAGAAACATCCATACAGGCAGATAATGCAATTTTTTATGGGTTGTGAAACAGAAGATTGTCCTAAAGTTTTGGGGCTAACAGCTGCTGTGGTATATGGAAAAGTGACAGCACGGAATATTATAGAATCTGAAATAAAAGAACTGGAGTGCACGTTGAGATCAACATGTGAGACAAGCCAAGATGAAGAGATTGAGAAGTTTGCTGCCAAGCCAAAGGAGGAAGCTGTGACATTTTCAAATAATAGGGTTGACAATGACTTAGACATCTTAGTTAAAAAGCTTCAAGAAGTTTTAAGACCAGTAAAGATTTGCTTCCTGAAGTCAAAGACTGTGAAGAAGCATTACTAGAACTGGGGCCCTGGGCAGCCAACAGATTAGCAGAATGCTTAGTCAAAGGCTTAGGTATGGAGACTTTTAAAACAGGCAGGTACAAAAGTTGGACCAGATCAACTTGGATTGCCCACCTCGGATCGAGTGAAAAACAGTTTTGTAAGCCAAAACTATGCGATACTTGCACCAGTTTTACCAAGGTTAGCTTTAAGATTAGGGCTAGGGTGATTTCTCGAGGCCTAACTTGTCATTTTTTTTACGTCCATTCAAGGTGAGCAGTCCAAGTTGATGCGGCCCAGCTTTTGTACCTGCCTCTTAAAATCTGTTGCTTATTCTGACAATAAAATTTCATTTCTTTGATAGGCAGCCATTCTGGGGTCAGGAAGCCCTAGGAAAAATTAGACATGTATAAGTGTGAAACTAAGAAAATCATGAACACTAAAAAAATTTCTGGAATTGTTTTGTAGTGTTGGAAAGAAAAACCAATCAGATACAAGATGACAAAACTGCAAGCTGTGACAGTAACTATTTTAAATTTGTGGTTTGCACTTTTTTCTTATGGTTTGATTACTCCTTTTCTTGGTTGCAGAATAATAAACATTCCAGAAATTTAATTCTTAGTTGTAATTCAAATTTTCTTAGTTTGACAGTAAAATATCCATCTTATTTCTCAGTCAATGAAAACATGTACAACATTTTGTGCCATTTGCACCCAAAAGACAGGCCTTCTGATATTACGCGATGGTGCGATTTCGCACAATCGACCTCAAATCGCATCCAATCGCACAATTCACGAAAAATCGCATAATTCACAAAAGGACGCACAAAATTCATAAAATGAAACATAAATCAACACGTTTTTTAGAAATTCCTGCATAAATACGCCATTTTTAAGTTGATTTATCTTTGGAAAAGGTTAAAAAACCTTTGTCACCTTCGATTTCGTAAACATTCGAAGTTCAAGGCTTTATTTTTCATGTCGGGGACCTGGTACGAGTCTCAACACGCCCGTATATACACACCACTGAAATGACACAGATGCCTTCTCTTAGAGAAGAGATCTGTGAAAAATAAGCGAAGTTGTAAGTTTTTCGGCAAAATGTAGTTTCTTTCGTTGAAAACTGATAAAAACTTACTCATGGATAAGTTTGTTGTGAAAACGCTCGCTTTTTCTTCGACGAAGAAGGAAGTTCCCACCTTCCGCCCAATCTGACAGCTCACGATCGAGCAAGAAAGTACCTCACAGGTACGCTCCACGTGGACGATGGACTGATGTTTTTTTGGTCGTGCAATATTAGGGCCTTTTATACCGCTTACTCTGGCCACGGTGTACAAAATACGCAAAAGGAACTATTTATACGAATATATATTCCCAAGTCAATATAAGCCGCGGCTTGAAAAAGACGTAAACATAGATTTTGTACCATTTATACGGGGTGAACATTCGAGTCTTCTGTAAGCCGCGGCTAGAGAAAGCCACGGCTTATTTTCTCTCGTATAAATGGGGGTATTGCCCTATTGTGATTGACAATCTTCGGAAGTTCGTGGTTGACAAGCACCTTGATCATTCATTTGGCATGTTAGCTGTGTCCTTCCAACTTTTAACGTGATGCACCGGTAGTGCAGAAGACCTCATTTTTTTTATTTATCCCAACTAATGTCGATCAAGATACGTAATTACTGTTCCTTTGTGTTCAAAATGTCTTTAGGGCAGCAAAAAAGTGTTTTTCTTAACCTGAAACCTTATAAAACAAGCCTAAAATTTCCGGAAAAAAAATCGCATAATTTACATTATTTATCGCATAATTGACCTCTCTAATCGCACAATCTGCCCTGAAAAAATCGCATAATTTGCATTTTTTAATCGCACCCTATCAGAAGGCCTGTAGACAACTCTTGATGTTGTGCTTGAGCGTAGATTTGTTGAGGAGATACCATCAAGGTTTTGTTCAATTCTTAAATCTACTTAAGTGTTCTATCACAATTGCATGCTGCTCTCTTATTGGCTCGGCTGCTCACTATCTATTTTGTTGTAGAAATAAATGAGTAAAAACTGAGTAGCCTACGTTTGTAATAGTGTGCAATTGTCGACAAATTGACAGCTGCTTCTTTGCATTTTTGAAGTGTTAAGTTTTGAACCACTAGTAGATTTATACTAAGAAAAATAGATTATATATGCGCTCTCGATTTCTACATGTATGTGTGATAGTTGATTTGGGCCTCAATAGAAATTTCAAGCTCATAATTTATTGTTAAATAGATAGGAAAAGCTTCTATGGAGAAGATAAAGGCAGAATTAATCATTATTGAAATGTTATATAAAATTTTCAATAGCCGTGGGTCATAAAGAAGTATACCTTTCTTGATACATTTTAATTTTGTACATGATAACAACTGACAGTACAACTCTTATCCACCCTGGCTTAATTCTTAGCTCTGTGCTCACTGTAAAGTGAAAGATTATTGCAGTTTGTTCCTGTTGGAAAACTCTAATATGTAAAGTATTTTCTTATAGAGAGATCAGTCTTGTTTCAACTTAGCAGAGAGGAACAGCAACTTTGTGATATAATCACCACCCAACTGAGAAAACTGCAAAGTGTTTACCATACATCAACCAGCCTTGATGTCCCAGAGGGCTGCGAACAGTGCTGTGTCATGCCCAAGCTAAAGAAGTTGTTAAGTGTTTTGAAAAATTATGGGAATTCCATGCACAATGGTGAGAGTTCATATTAACTTAAAATAATATTAACCCAATAACCAGGCCTTGTGATAGGGTGCGATGAAAAAATGCAAATTATGCAATCGGAAAGGCCATTTATGCGATAAATAAATAAATGTAAATTATGCAATTTTTTCCTGAACAATTTTAATTAAAGCTTGTTTTATAAAGTTTCTGCCCTTAAGACATTTTGAACCCAAGGGAACAGTAATTATGCATCTTGATTGACATTAGTTGGGATATGAGGTCTTCTGCGCTATCGGTGCAAAGTTGAAAGAACACAGCTAACGTGCTATTAGTGAATGATCAATAATTACTGAACGGATATTCCTGCATGCTACAACTAGCTTCTTACACTTTGTTTTTATGTGCAGTATTACATTTCTGAACAGATTGCCTAATCTGAACAAAGGGGCATATTCATGTTACACTGTTCGGCAACTCTTTAAGAATGAGACTTGCACCAGGCCCCTGACATGCAAAATTAAACACCTTGAACTTTGAATGGTTTTGAAATTGAAGGTGACAAAGGTTTTTTTAGCCTTTTTCCAAGGTAAATCATCTTAAGAATGGCATATTTATGCTGGAATTCCTAAGAAACATGTTGATTTATGTTTTATTTTATGAATGCTGTGCGTTCTTTTGTGAATTATGCAATTTTTCGTGAACTGTACGATCGGATGTGATTTGAGGTTGATATTGTGTGAAATTGCACCATCGCGTAATGTCGGAAGGCCTGAATAATTTTTGCTATCCAAGCATTGTTGATCTAAACTGGGAGAAATGCAATATGACAGTGCCTTGTGTTCAGTGTCATTGAGTTGCTAAATTACCTTTAATGTCTGTTACCATCAATTTCATGTTAATTTAGTTCAATGGCAATTATATAGTATCTTGATATCAGCAGGCAAGTCAGAAATTTAAAGAAAACGACAAAACATTTGAAATTACAAGACATGTTTCGACAGAAACTTCTGTCATCTTCAGTTGATTAATGTACAAAGCGTTAACTTGAATTTGTAAGTCGGAAAAAGTGCTAATTATGCCAGTAACAACGGAATGTACATAAAATGTGACAATGTGAGAATTAAAAGGATAGTTTTAGAATTATGTGATGCAGTTGTTGATTAAGAGAAGGTTGTTCTCTTTGAATATGAAAAGCTTCTTTTATCTTGAGTTGAAAAGTCATAGAGGCGTGATCTAATTTATTTCGCACATTGTCATGTTTTATGTACATTCCGTTGTTACTGGCATAATTAGCACTTTTTCCGACTTATAAATTCAACTTAACGCTTTGTACATTAATCAACTGAAGATGACAGAAGTTTCTGTTGAAACATGTCTTGTAATTTCAAAAGTTTCGTCGTTTTCTTTAAATTATATAGTAATAATTACGAATAAAATTATTGCTTTATAGAATGTGAAAAAGAGAGCAAACTCTGTGGCATTGTCTTCGTCGAGAAAAGATGGACAGCTGTTATCCTTAGTGAGCAGATCAATTTTGCTGCTCGGCAAGATCGTGAGCTTGCCTTTGTCAAAAGCAAGTTTGTCATTGGCCACGGCATGGGGACTCAAAGAGTTGGCTATTCCAAAGAAACAGAAATGGACTGGAAAAAGCAAGAAGAAGTTCTACGGCAGTTCAGGAGACACGAATTTAACTTGTTTATTGCAACTAGTGTTGTTGAGGAAGGCTTAGATATTCCCACGTGCAATGTGGTTTGCCGTTTTGATTTTCCAGATAATGTCTGCTCCTATCTCCAATCAAAGGGTAGGGCCCGTGCAAAAGACTCCATCTATTACATCTTTGTAGACGAAAGAGAGAAAGAAGAAAAACATAGTGAATTGGAGGTATTCTTTTCCATCATTCATAGTCCCTGAAGTAAAGTAAATAATGATTGGCTAGATTGTACTTGGTCAAAGTTTTATATTAATTTTAATATTTAATGTAACATTCCTGTAGCATGGATTAATCTCTTGCAGCAACAGACAAGAGAGTCCAAGATTTGGAAGGCTGACAGTCATTTCATGCTGACAGCTTATGTTGCTACAGCTGTAGCACTACACACATCTCAGAGATATATTGTTTCTCTGCAAGATTGTGTTAATGATTAAGTTCTGGTCCCGGTTTTTCAAAGAGCAGATGATTTTATTTAGTAGATGAGTCGCTAACCAGCATATAAAATGTCTTGGTTGAAGTACCTTTTACCCACTGGATAGCGATTTATCCACTGGCTTAACCATTATCCGCTCTTTGAACAACTGGGGCCTAATGTTCGTGGCAAATCCATTAAGTTTGTTTACACATAACTATGTTGGAGTAAATTTAAAATTTAGATTTAAAATTCAGTCCCACATTACAGCTTTTATATGAAAATATATATGCTATATTTACACACACAATAATTAAATTAATTATAACTTATTATTTATTTATTTATTTGTTATTTACCGTATGACTTATCAATAATATTGATATTTATCAATTATTAATAGGCCCTTTTCAATATATGGAAATTCAACTTGAAAGAGAGGTTTTCAGGACAAAGACAAAGGAAAGTGGATGATTTGTAAATATTTTTCACACTCATTCCAATGTGTTTCTATAATTGTTTTTGTCCTCACTGCCTCACTATCAAGCTTAATATTTGATACTTTGAAAATGGCCTATTACTCCATTCCTAATCATTAGATGTGGCGCTATTATAATTTACTATTATTATATAAAGCAGTAAAAACGTCTGTATGCCATATACAATAAAAGCAACACAAGGCACAGCAGCGTAGCCCATGGGCTAATCAGTGAATAAAATAGAAGCAAAATCTAATGTTATAACAACATGTAAAAACTAACATCATCATAAAACCTATTAAAACCGATAGTGTATATACGTATGAGATTGTTCGCCTACAAGTTAATTAAATTACCACTTTAAAAGTGCATGCAATATTTAGAGTCCCTGAGAGACACGCCTTCTGCATCTTCTTGAGCACACCTGTAGCTTTGCTGCCTGCTAGCTTCTGTAGAGTCATCCAAGTCCTTGGACGATCCCCCAAGTACATCTAAGATGATATTGCACTGGTTGATCTCGTACCCTGGGTATCTCTGCTTCAATTCCCATTTGAGTGGCGCATACTTTATGGTCTTCTCAGAAGTCTTCTTGTCGCGGGTGCTCACCCAGGGGCAGCTCATCTTTATCACTTGCTTATCTCTGTTGTTAACGATCCTAGCGTCTACTCTATTTGCTCTGAGCTCTTGGTACTCTCCATATACCAGAACATCCCAATACGCCTTTACCTCTGCTGTTTCATAAACTGACTGTGGCTTGATAGGTGATTACCACGGTGGTACAGTGTCTATCAGGCCCAAGTCAAAGATGATCTCGAAGAACAGGACCTTCAAGACGGCATCATGTCTTGCAAGGTACTTAGTTTGTGCAAGCGCAGGGCAGGCAGATAAGATGTGGGCCATGCCCTCTGGCGCTGCACCACATAGCCTACATGCCGAATCATTACTATCCCTCACACGTGTCTTATGGATGGTGTACAAAGGTGTGGGTAATAGCTGTTCGCAAAGCTCAAACATGCCTGCGATTATTATTATGATAATGATGATGATGATGATGATGATGATGATTATTATTATTAATTAATGGCCCCATGTATTGTGATGAATAGGCAAGCTCAGACCATGAGCTCTTAATTTGTTACCAAAATTAGTAAAGGATACGTACATTGGTACAAAACCATTATCATGATGGTAACAGAGGGTGTGTAATGGCACAGACAAGAAAAGTCTGTTCAATTAGAGTATTAATCGTGAATTTTTTTGTTAATCTCTAAGACCATGCAAGCAATTGAACGCTCCCTCTTGGAGAGGTGCCACAACCGCAAGGAACCAACTGAAGAAGAATGTGACCAGGCAGCTGAAGCTGACCAGTTATTACCTCCATATCAAACAAAGAATGGTGCAAGAGTGACTATGAGTAGCAGTCTCGATCTCCTGTCCTGGTGATAAATGAATTCCTTTTTCTCGAGTTCACTCTTATGTAACCCTTTGAGCCCTACCAGTGATCTGCATCAAATTTCTCCTTGTAACATTAATGCTTGTTCACTGCCTGAGGTCATGAGAATTAAGAATTTTCTTGATGTTTTAGTAACTTTCCCCCAGTAATTTTATGAGAAAAGTATGAGGACAATTTCTTCTTTGATATTAAAGGGTTGAGAGAAGAGTTCCAGACCACCTTGGTTGAATTACATTTCTGACAATCAACACCTAAATATTCTGTATTCCTTTCCTTGGTTTTTCTGCTGAAAAATTTTGTTGTTTTTATGTGACTTATTTCCAGGTACTGTTCCAAGCTGCCAGGTGATAGATTCACTCACCTCAATCCAGTGTACGACTACAAGTCGCACAGTGATGGTTACATATGTGAACTGGAAATGCCCACAAATTGCCAACTCCGTAAAACTATAGTTGTGAGTGCAAAGTCTTTAGCTCTGATTCTAATCTTGACTACCATAGTGCATCTTCTGGCAGAGTCATGCTTTGATGCTGAACGGTGGCTATTAAGACAAAAGAGTGCTACAATTTGCTTAATTAATGGAAAGAAACAGACAGTACTAATGAACGGTTGTGACACATGCGCTTAAGGACACAAATGATGGATCAGACAATTTAATCAGCTGTAGTGTATGTTAAAGTGCCAAGGTGAATCCATGAATTTCACGCTGAGCATTAGCCCTAGTAAGGAAATGAGAAATCACACGATATGGTTTTGTGCTAGTGGGACAACATTTATTTGTACCCCTTTACATTCACATTATGCACCTATCAATGTTAAGCCCCAGGGAGGGAGGGGGCTCAGGCTAACCACGGGAGTTTGATCGTGAGGTCTGTCCCCAGGGTAGGGATTTTGATCGTATGTGATGACTCCCCAGGCTAGCGATTTTGATCGTACAAAGGACATTTTACCACCTTCACTTGCCGCCGGGTGGACAGTGCCACTCACTTTGTTCGACTCTGGTCGCAGGTTTGATTTGACTGCAAAACAGTGCGCAGTTTCCCTGAATTGGTTTGGCCATATTCTGCAATCCAGCGTACCAAATTCCCACGATTTTCAGTGTTGACCCTATTGAGAGCTTATCCTTATTTTATGACCTTTAAAAATATGAATAATAGTATTGCACTAACGGATACTGAAAATAAACTCCTGTATTCACTACAGACTGTAATCTGTAAGTCCGAAAATATCGAATTTTTGTTTATACTCGTAAATGAAGTTTGAATAGCATGTTAATCCCTACTCTTTCTGACAGTAGTCTCACGTCACCTTTTTCGGTATAGAAATCAAGAAAGAGCTTATATAATTATTTTAAAAGAACAAAACATTGTGGACATCTCAATGATGGACTGGGGACAACAAATTGCATACCTTGAAATATTCCGATTAATTCGCGGGGTTGTATTTTACACCTATGTCTAACAGCTTTATTAGATCTCTACATATGTCATCAACGTTCCTTCAAACAATATGCACTCCATCAGCTACAGCAACCAAAAGCATTCTTGTTCAATTTGCTTAAGATATCTACATTTGGAAGCTCTTTACTTCCGATCTGGAACCATTTGTAAATGGCACACAACGTAGTCGTTTTCTCGGAGCTAACGGTTTTTCTCCGGCTTTGTTTTTAACAGAGTCCTCCCATGCAACGTAAGAACCTCGCCAAGATGACTGCGGCATTTTTTGCCTGCAAAGAGCTTCACAGGATTGGCGAGCTTGATGACAACTTGTTGCCAGTCCGCAGCTTATCGGACGAGGAAAGTGAATCGGATGAAGAAGAAACTGAGCCCGGTGGAAGGAAAAGGAAGAAAGCTGGAACGAAAAGACGAAAGCGAATCTATGAGAGGAAGGTAGGCAATTAACCTCAACATTTTGTGTTTGTTCCCTCTGGCAAGCAATTCTAGTTTTGACATTCAGGAACAAGCATAAATCTCGTTTCTTGTTACAGTGTAATTGCTTTGCTTTCCTTTGCTAGGTGTGGGTAATATTTAGTTTGGATGCCAACAGTTTTTAGAAAACCAGTGTCTCTGCGCACTAGAAGTCTGTTGTTTCCTGATATATTCCTCCTTTATCCAGGTCCCCAAGTTATTTATCGGCAGCTTGGTTCAGGACAAGGTTCACCAACCCCAGTACCTCACGGTCATCAGCATCAGAATCACCAAACTTACCCACCCGAAAGATCTGGAAGCCAGTGCGCGATTCTTCAGAGATGGTGCCTGCCACAAGTTTGGCTTGTTGACAAATGTTCCACTTCCCGCGGTTAGTGCTAGATTATCCTCGTACCTATATAGGACTATTCCCTTCCAAATTGAAGGTACTGAGCGCTTCAGCCGTGGATGAATCCTAAAGTGTGACCATTTTAATAAGAGCGATTGAGTAGAGTTTTTTCCCTCGTTATGCTGTCTGTTGTGGTGCACAAGTTGATTCTAACTATACCTTTTTTCGGTATCTGAAAAGAAAAATCCTGAAAAAGTGTCGTCCTTCCAGTGAAATTTATTGAGTAGTACTCGGCTTTCGTTTAAAGCTTATTTACTGTAATTATTTCATTCTGCAGGTGCGACCATTCAAACTTTATCCTGATTACGGTGAAGTCACAGTGTCTCTGAGTAGCCACAGCTCACCGCTACGTGCCAAGGACCTGGAAATTGTTCAGCATTTCCACCTATTTTTGTTCAGGCACATTCTCCAAACACCCGTAGAATTCAAAGCCCAGCATACAGACGGTAAAGCGGACGGTTACTTTGTCGTCCTAGTGAAAGACACTGGATATGATGTGGACTATGACAGCATGAAGGATGCTTTGCACTTTGAGACTGCGCCAAATAAGGAGGACGTGGTGGTCACAAAAAATTACATGTATTCCCAGCAGAGGCGGCAGAGGTTTGCTGTTTTGAAAGTGCGTCCAGACCTCTCTCCCTTATCCCCCTTTCCGGACAAATCCAAAGCCAAAACCTACGAAAGCTACTTCCGGCAGTGCTACGGGAAGCACATTACTAACAAGGGTCAGCCTCTCATTGAAGTGAAAGACATTTCCGATAGAGTAAATTTTTTAGTGGACAGAAAGGTGTCATCCAAGAGTAAGCGTGACGTTATTCACCTTGTTCCGGAGTTGTGTGATGTGCTGCCCATCCGTGGGTCTCTTCTTAGTGTGTCCCTGATGCTGCCGTCCATTCTACACCGTGTGAATACTCTTTTACTTGTTGGTGATGTCAAGAGCATGATCGCTGGAGTGCCTGATGACACAAATGAATCCAATCTCCCTCCCATTGGTGCTGAAAGTGTTAATGATGGAAAGAGTCTACTACACGTCGATAGCAGCAGTGCTGCTGCAGGGACAGCCATGCGTGATGATGATGAAGATTACGACGATGACGATGACGAGTTCCCAGGGCTGTTATCAGATCTCAAGTCTTTGTTTCGTAGCAGGCGAGGTCCAGTTGATCATCCTGACTCCGCTCTTGTCCTTCATGCCCTGACCACCACTCACAGTGGAGACGCGTTTAACCTAGAGAGGCTCGAGATGCTCGGAGACGCGTTCTTGAAGCTGGCAGTGTCGCTTCATCTTTTTATGAGTTATCAAGACAAAGACGAGGGGAAACTGACACGGCGGAAGAAAAAGCAGATCAGTAATCTGGCGCTGTACCGTGCAGCCGCAAAGAAGACCTTGGCTGGTTATCAACAATGCACGCCGCTGGCACGTGATACATGGTGCCCCACGGGATGCCAATTCACCAAACTGCCGCAGGAAAGCATCGTGGGCTCAGGTGATGCAGCCATGGATATCGATGCCGATACTTTTGGTGCTGTCGAGGAGGAGTTGGACGTTGAATATGCTGATGGGGCTGGCCCCCAGGATTGTGACCTCAGGGCAGCCAAAGGCAATAGACCAAATCGGCTAACTCAATGTTGTACCCAATTCAAATCTCCCGGGACTAAGATTCTTTGTGTATTGTATTTGCATGATAATGTAGCATTCATATTTAAATGATATGGAAATACCTGGAACAAAACGTTTTATTCCCAAAGGGTTTGAATTGGGTACAACATTGAGTTAGCCGATTAGGTCTATATTCAGGTAATATCGGACAAGTCGGTTGCTGACAGCATGGAAGCCCTCATAGGAGCATATTTGATCTCCTGTGGGTACCTTGGCGCGCTCCGTTTTATGAGGTTCCTTGGTCTTAAGGTTCTTCCTGAAGTTGACGGAAACGATGACCTTAACGTGTTTGCAGAGAAAAGCAAAGCGGGTTGTTACACGAGATTTTGGCCTCGAGGATCAACCATGACAGGAGCTAGCGACAGTGAAGATATGGTGTCACGCATGGTTTCCGGTTTAGAGAACTTTGAAAAAAAGTCCATTCATTACACTTTCCGCTCTAAATTGTATCTAATAGAGGCTCTAACACACGCCTCTTACAACACCAACCGCATCACGCCATGCTATCAAAGACTGGAGTTTCTTGGCGACGCTCTATTGGACTTCCTCGTCACGCAACACTTGTACTTTCGTCACACAAAGTTATCTCCTGGTGAGATAACAGACATTCGCCAAGCTTTAGTTAATAACAACATCTTTGCAACCATTGCTGTCAAACACGAGTATAACAAGTATTTAAAGCAGATGTCACCACAGTGGTTCAAAACGATCGAAGATTTTATCATTAGAGTGGAAGATGAAGCTGAAGAAAGGAAACAAAATCACCATAGCAAGGTAGGAAAAACGATGGTGAGAGCGTTAAAAAGTGGTGAGAGATTCATAGAATGCTTAAAATCTCCTGAATGTGCTTTCTCTTTTTAATGGGAGGAGTCTTTGCATGACTTTACATTAGTTACATGCGCCCATTTTAGAGTACTCTGCGATTAGGTCACCAGCGCTCTAACCAACTAAGCTACTAGGTCAGCTGAGAGCTGGTCGCAGTACAGCAAACTATATCAAAGATTCTTTTTGACCTCGGCAAACCCAATTTCCTTCACAGGCTAGCAAGGCCGGGGCAATATAAGGACACTAGTTTCCACTTGAGCACCAAAAAAAATAATTTCATTCCATTTCTATCTCGTTGCATGGATGCTACGCGACTTACACACTTTTCATTACTCGAGGTTTGAGGGTTTCGCGTTTTCCCCTCGCCCCCCCCCCCCCCCCCCCCCATCCAGGACCATTACCCCTGCTACCCAAACGAATATTACTTCCGCGACGTAACGCTTTCTTGTTGGCTGAATCTGAGTCATGCATCTGCTCTAAGAATTAATAGACTATTACATCGCAACTAGTGAGAGTAAAAACCCTCCTGATGGACCTATTACTCGCAAACTAGGTACTGAATTGCCAAAGTGAGTGTTTTTGATTTGTAGGTCACTGCAGACCCGTTTATTATCGTGTCTGAACAAGATGAGGAAGGAATCGAGGCTCCAAAGGTCCTGAGTGATATCTTTGAGTCTGTTGCTGGTGCAGTGTTTTTGGACAGCGGTATGGATTTAACCAAGATCTGGGGCGTGTACTACCGCATGATGAAACCTTACATCGGTAAGTGAACACTCTGAATAGTTGAAGATCTTTATGTTTAGCGTGAAGCACGACATAAATTCGTCTGGTTACAGAGCACCGTTCACCTCAGCCCAACTCAGGCTTGGGGTCTCGCTCTCGCAGCCAGAAACAAAGACTTAATGGCAGTCGTACACTGATCAATAGCAAAGCTGTCTGAGAATCTTAAACCCTTTATTGAAGATTGTCCTAAGGGTCTTGAGTACGTTACGGAACATTTCCGACGATTTCGGAAGAACTGAGAGACCTTCAGCTACACAGAAACAAAACAGTAAATATAGTTACTCCATTTTTCCAAGGGGGCAAATGGTATCCCCACACCTAAACATCATATCTTGTACTAGTGTGCAGATTGGATGAACCTTTTTCCAAAGCGAAGACCAGTTCAAGGCGAGCACTTCTCTTTGGAGTCAGGGTGCGTGGTACCAGCCGAATTCCACATGTCCGCCTGTAAGTGAACTGTCAGACGGACATCTCTTCAACTGATGATGGACAGATAGATCTGGTGCCGAAGGAAGAGTTTATTGTAGGATTTTTTAATGTGGAAGAAATTATAGTTATTGCACTTAAACCTTAGTGTGCCGCATTTGTTTCAGATCACTATTCTGTGCATATACCCATCAATCCTATAAGACGCGTGTACGAAGAAGATGATAAGCGGAACTTCAGGTGCGTGTGTGAGTTTAAACGAAACAGTCTCATTCACAAGAGCACCAGCGATCGACGCGACAAAAATAACTAATTTTCATTGTGTAATTTATAAAATATCGAGGCATTAGCCGGACGAAATGAAAGTTCAGCCCAGTAGCCTTAAAACATACTTCAGGATTTCATCCGCAGACTCACAAGTTTGAACCATCGTGAACAACATAATAAACACTACCACAAGAAAGTTCTTCTTAGCTTGCGTAACAAGCGTTTCCCTTAGTGGTTTGTGCGTTTTTCGCTAAAGAAACGGAGGAATTTTAACCGCTCTTTGCTAATTTCCTCGCGTTCACACGGCAAAAACGCACAAAACCCCACGGAAACGCTTATTACCGCTCAATACTTTGGTTTCATTTGAATCGTTACAACTTTGGTTTTCATCAAT
Source organism: Montipora foliosa (assembly GCF_036669935.1). Taxonomy (NCBI): domain Eukaryota; kingdom Metazoa; phylum Cnidaria; class Anthozoa; order Scleractinia; family Acroporidae; genus Montipora; species Montipora foliosa. The sequence continues at coordinate 12,116,281 of NC_090875.1, read as the reverse complement.
ATGGTGGAGTCAAGACAAGGGGAGATTTTAGCCTGGAAATGAAATGGTTCATAGGAAAAATTGCATTTTCGGTGTCGTTGCAATTTTTGAAGACCCGCATAAACCGGAGTGTTCTTTTTTTCACGTCCCCAAGAAAAACGAATAGGATTCGCTGGATATGATGCTAGCCCATCACAGGGTTTAACCTCAGCATTGTGTTCACCTGTACTGTACTCATTTATACTCAAAACATGTCCTAAGCGGAAACATCCATTATCTGGTGTACCTTATTGATAATGATCGGTAACCTTAATCAGTCAGCTACCTCGTTTGTCTTGCAGTACAAATGTGTTATTTGTGTGGGGAGGAAACTTGTAATCGATAGACTAATTTGCGTTGTTTTTTCTTTGTTATTAGTAAAGCAAAAACACTACCAGACGGAAGAACCGAATGTACCCTGCAGGTGCACTGGGGAACTTTTGTTGGTAAGGGCGCCAACTATAGAATTGCCAAAACTACCGCTGGTAAGCTGGCAATGCAGGCGCTGGAAAGAAGAGACGCGCATGAAACAGGCGCAGTAAGAGGAAGAATCCGGACAGGGGAATTTCAGCCCGATGCACAAGGAGTTACGAAAAAGATAAGGCCGTGAGCGAAGCTTGCGTCTTACGTGTAAGCCAGCCTTGGGTTCAGAGAAAGAGACATTTCTCCACAAATTGTGGCTGATAATACAGAAAGGAGCCCATCGTCTGATGTTTTACACTAAGTGAAGATAGCATACAGTCCATTTTCTTCAAACAGCCCAAAAACTGTACAAAACCCCATGGAAACGCTTGCTATGCAGGCTAACTTGTGTTTTGAGCAAATTAGCATGATGCTCCTGGGTATCATTATTGACAATAACCTGAATTTTACAGAACATGTTAAATCAATTGCGGTCAAAGCAGGGAGTCTTGTAGGTGTTATGATGCACCAAGAGAGTATGAAGGTAAGAGAGGTAATCCCTCGTATTGGTCGTATTCCCATGGTAATTCCACTTAAGTTATTTTTACATCTCCTGCGAGATCCGGTATTCCCACGAGAGTGAACTGATAGCCAATCATATGTCCCCATTTTTGCGAACGACGCGAATCATTGCGTGGGAATTCGCTCAGCTGTCAACATTGGTAAAAATGGGGACATATGATTGGCTATCAGTTAACCCTCGTAGGAATACCGGACCTCGCAGGAGATCTAAAAATAACTCAAGAGGGATTACGATGGGAATAGGGCCAATATGAGGGATTACCTCTCTTACCCTCGCACTCTCTTGGATGCACCTACGAAATCTCATTCCAGAGAAAGTTAAACTTCATCTATATTGGACAGCAATTTTACCACATTTAAGTTCCTGCTCTGTTGTATGGGATTTTATTGACTAAATCTTCTGATAACACGTAAGCTAGAGAGGATCCAAGAATAGGCTCTCAGGGCTATCTACCGTGACAAGGTTTTAAGTGACGAGGAACTGCTGGCTGCCGCTGGTCTCCCAACATTGTTCAACCGAAAACTCTAGGATACAGCCATTTTAATGTTCAAAGTTAAGAACAACTTATGCCCACAATATATTACCGATCTTTTTAAAAGACAACAAAGCAACATTAACCTGAAAAACGAACACTTTATTTTACCAAGACTTAACACAGTGAGTTATGAAAAACACTCAGCCATGACGTATTTGGCTCCAAAATTATGGGCCAAGATACCCAATCACGTTAAATCAGTTGGTTTAAAGTGGTACTATGATCAAAAAATCAAACCCAAGTGTAAGCTTTAATTTTCAAAAAGACGCTTGTTAACTGGAATTTTCGTATTTAAGGTATTCCTGGAGGCTAAAGTGACCTTCTCGGATTGCCTGGATGTTTTAATATGTTCAAGTTTATGGTTTAATTGGTGTGCTTAACAAGTTTAACAATCGGAAAACATTAAACATTAAAAAGCTTCCCGGAATACCTTAATGGTCCGCCATTACTAATTTTAAAATCTTGAGAGAGCTGGATCGAGGAGAAAATGACGTCAAACACTCACTAGTATAAGATTGCAATACTTTCGTACGCGACGGAATTGATATGCAGCACGGGAGTTTCGGGCTTTCAGATTTTTAAACTCGTGTTTTGCATACATAATAAACTGCGTTTACACCCTGAAATTTTAAGCTATTGAGTGATAACGTCAGTTTTTCCAAGATCCAACCCTCTGAGGTCCAGTCTTTCCGTTTTGAACGCGTGTTTAATGGCGGAGTGTGAAATACAACACTTTCACTCAAAGTAAACAGCCTTTGCATAAAAATCAAAGGTCAAAAAGTTTGCTAGGCAGGTGTGAAGCAAACACACTTTAAAAATCTGAAGGAAAAAAGGAAGCGATTTTTTGATCATAGTACCACTTTAAAGACTACATTAGAAACAGGGATTTAAGTATTTTAGTTGATAAATGCAGTGGGTGCAAATGTTATTTGTGTTCAACATGACTAGTTTTAACTACTATTCTTAGTTTTAATCACTTCTCTGTCTTCCTTGTCGTTGAGGAAAGAGACCCCCGGTTGCGGCTGGTCACGTAGCACTCCTTGACAAACACGTTTCCACTGTGGTAGAATTTTCGTTATATTTTGATCCCGCAACTCATACTCGTTTGACACGGCATTTTTTTAAAATAAATTGTTAATCTTTACCACACAATGTAAGTTTCAAAAAGCTAAATTTTATATTCCCACAGGAGATTACCAAAAAAGCGGTCACGCTAAAGACAAGAGCTTTTGAGGCCGAGCGCTGATTAACGGTCACACTAAAAAAAAAGATTTCGTTTGCAGCTCAAGTTGCCTCTACAGAACATGCACTATCATAAAACAATACACCACACACTAGAGTACGTTTGCTTGATGAAATGTCTCTTTTATTATACTTCACGATTTGTGTTGTAAACGCTAACCAGCTGTGTGCAGCAAAAAGGTAAAAATATAACGACAGAAGTTGTTGAAATATAAATAAGCCAAAACTCTCTACTCGCTGTACAAGCTTGCGACTTAGGAATAACTTTGTTTAACATTTAAAAGAAAAACGAAAATCAAAGAACAAGATAAAATACCTGCACAGGTTCAATATTGTTCATACCGTTTGATTTGAGGTCAATTGGTGACATAAACATGACACCGACTGATCGATCGCCGAAAATGTGTTTCCCATGGATAAAAGTGTCACTTGCTTTCTTGCACGACAAAACCTTCTTTCCTCTGCAAACTATTCAGCACTCTTCGTTATCCTCAATTCGACTGCTTTTCAGCTTTTTACGCGGGATGCCATAGGCACACCACGTCAATTTTTGTTTTCTTCGTAGTCACAAATGTGCATACCCCAGGGAAAGTATATTAACCGCTCGATAAGAATCCCGTATGATACATCCGGAGCCATCGGGCCCATATACTGATGTAAATTATAATCATCGATATCATTTTAACTATACATACCGTCAACAAAAGTAACAGTTTCCCATGTACTACAATTATCAGTACTGTAATTGATTGTATTATTTTTGTTAAAAAAAATTAAATATTATGCCATGAATGTGTCATTGCTATTTCGTGTTTTATATTAGGTTGTGACTATAGCGTTGGATTAATTTTGACAATAAAATCTTGTGGTGAGCTTTTCCCTATTTACTCGCTGTCAACAGATGAAATATGAATTGCTCTTTCTTGCATTATATATCATTAGATTACATATTCATTGAATTATCATTGAGTTGAATGTTATTTATAACACCAATTTTGTTTGAAATATGGACAGTTTCATTTATGACGCCGCTATTACCCGCGAGAATACTTCCACCAAGTAAATCCAATCTGTCTAAAAGGTCTGATGCATTGTTATAATAACTAACACCAGATCCCATTTTTGCATTATTTTCTTGAGACATGAATCGAAATTTCACTAATTCTATTCAAGTCATCAAAGACCATTTTTTGCTAAAGGACTATTTCTTTTTACTATTGATTCTCTTTGTAAGAGTAAATCAAGAGTGTCAAAATCGACTTGTTTATCATATACTTTTTTCTTAGCTTGGTAAGCTATCAATCTAAGTTGTCCATACAGTTTAATTTAGAAACATCAATTATTACGTATACATTTCCACAGGTACCAGTTTCTGGGTTAATCTTATGGGCATTTCGTTTTATCTTTTTGTAAATCCTCTCTCCATATTGTAAAGTCTTTGTACCTTCTTCAATAATGCCTATTCGCTTTCTGTATTTTTGAATAGTTTTAATCTCCTCATCATATTCAGGTATTTTGTCTTTGGTTTTTTTTCGTTGCCGTTTTTGTAGTAGATAAATGACCTTTTCTCTTATATCTGACCTACTTATCTCCCTTTCTCGCAGTCGGAGACTGAATTACTAAGGGCGCAGCTCAACGAGGTCGGACCGAAGGAGCTGTGCAGCCGGCTAGGCGCTCGGCCCCTTGAACACGACCCATGTATGACCTCGGAGCACAGCACCACAGTCTGATGGAATAGACCGGGAGTCGATTTTGAGGAGGGAGGAAAACCGCAGTACCCGGAGAAAAACCCTCTGAGTCAGAATGAGATCGACTGAAACTCAGCCCACATACGACCTCGAGGCCAGAGTTGAACCCGGGTCACAGAGGTGGGAGGTACGGTTGATGACCACTAAACCACCCTGACTCCCCAAGATTCTTGTTTATTCGACCACATTTCTCCAACACCTCAGCACTAATACTTGGATTTTTCATGGTTTCAACTAAACCATCGAAAGGTAGAGGGACATTTTGTCTTGGTATAATTCGAATATCTTCCGTTGTAAATCCGTTATTCATATTAGACACTAATGATATTTCGCTTCTTCATCACTTGGGCCTGGTAACTATTTCTTTTTTCTTATATTCTTTTCTTAAATTGCTAATCTCGTCAATTTCTAGTTCAAATGTTTCAGTAATCGGTTTCAATTCTTCCTTCTTTTCTTCATAGATATCTTGTTTTGAAGTTTGGGTGCCTTTCATCACGAACAATTTTAGTCAGTTTTCCACTGAGCTTCCATTTTGGGAATTGTAAGTTTCTTATGTCTGTCAATATCCATTATATATTAATACATCATATAAAGTTATTCATTACATAATAAACAATGGAAGTACCAAATTATAATTTTAATAAAGGTGAAAATTTCAAACAATTATATTCATATATGCCAAACAATTTTTTCAGAATGTAAATTTGGGGAAATAGAGGATCGGGAAAAACAAATTTATTATATCATATGTTGATGAAACCTTTGCTTTATTATGATCAAATCCATTTGCATGGTGAAAAAATGGAACAACGTAAATACCAAAATATTATAGAAATCACGAATGACATCAGCAATCAGGTGGGTTATGGCATTATACATTACAATAGACCTAATCGGCTAACTCAATGTTGTACCCAATTCAAATCTCCCGGGACTAAGATTCTTTGTGTATTGTATTTGCATGATAATGCTGGACAAAACGTTTTATTCCCAAAGGGTTTGAATTGGGTACAACATTGAGTTAGCCGATTAGGTCTATAATAGTGAAATAAAACCTGTTAATGGTTTAGAAAATGATTCACAAAAAATTGTGATATTTGATTACTTTATTTCTAAGAAGAACCAGAAACCACTGATTGATTAGTTTATTCAAGGCAGAATACAAACATTGCTCAGTAATATATCTAAGTCAGTCATTTTATAAGACCCCTAAGGGTATTAGATTGAACCACAGTCATTATATAAGTTGTGATTTCCCAAGTAGTAATGAAAGAAATCTGATTTCAAGAGAGCTGAATGTTACGGAGGATCAATATATTAAATCTACAAAAAGCCACATTCATTTTTATACGTTGATAAACCTAAAAAATCTGTTAAAAGATTTTTTATGGAAAATATAATTCAACTAAGAATTTTTAATGTGCACAGCACGCATAATTCAAATGTCATGAATCAGATAAGTATTCGAGGCCCACCCGATATTGAATTTACACTAACAAGTGAGAGAAATTACGATATAAGCCAAAAATGTTTAACCAAAGTAAAATGAGGAGTGGATAATTCATATGTTGTCATAAAACATTATCTACCAACAGAGACATTACCAAACAATAAAACAGCGAAACGAAACACCAAAACACTATGTATGACCCCAGCATACAATTAATACTAACCGACAAAAGGTTGTATTTGAGATTAAACTTTAATTTTGATTGCTCACTCATGGGCAAAAGTCCCCCTTTGAATGACGAATGACTTGTCTTGTTAATGTATTGAGAAATAATGTTTCCCAATAATGTATAGAATGTATTGTAATGATGTCATTCATACGGTCACCCCCTTTTTATTTTTCGTTTACCAACGTCCGACCGACCCAAATTTTTGGCATTTTCAAAGAAAAAAAAGTAACTTCGTAGTTACACCACTTTTAATTTTAAATAGTTCTTTTAATCTGAAAAATGAGCATAGTAACAACATGGAAAAAACAGGAACAATAGCAAAACAAAGACAAGCAGTTGCTGAAAAGTGAGGGATGCTGGTAAGTCGTGAACTAGTTTCGGAGGTTGATCCTTTTTGAGTCTTTTCAAATTTCGTTTTCTATGAATCTTCTATCTCGTGTGTTACATATGAACCTCGGTAGTTCTAGCTTTACAACAACTGGTTCCTGGTTAACCCAATGTATTACTACGCGCGAAGATTGTTTGCATTACTCATTAACACGAAGAGAGATAACTTTTCAACAACAATTTTTCAACAACACATCGTCTTACTCTAACCCAAATGAAACGAAACAAAAATGGCTTCCATTCCGCATACAGTGGGGTAAAAAAAAGATCGTTTATTTTGATATAATGCATTGAGAAAAAGCAACTTGATCTTGCTACAAACAAAACGAAACTATAAAAGATTAAGTCAATACTTTTCCAGTCTCTGAGGCATAAAAAACGAACTCAAAGCAGTCAATCAATAGGTCACGTTACCCCTGCTCCAACTGGTCATACGAAGGGACA
>NC_090875.1:12091743-12094243 GCF_036669935.1 Montipora foliosa | reverse complement strand
TCCATTCAAGAAGCGTACAACTATGGCCGTATTCAGCTGAAACAGTTAATGCTGCATGCACACAACATCCACTTTATCATTATATCTACTCCAACATCTACGTCCACCTCAGCATCTCTCTCATCTAGATGTACATCTACTCCACCATCTGCATCTACTTCAGGGTCTACATCTACTCAAACATCTGCCTTGACTGCACCCACAGCAATTGTTTTGGCTACTACCACTTCCAGTGCAGCTGACGTCCAAAATGTCTTGACAAAATAAGTGGAACAGAAGGAGCAAAGCGTGCACTGGATGGGGGAAGGGTGGGAGAAGAAGAGGTAGAAGTGGTTAATTTGTGCCTTTCAGCTTCAGAAAGGCTGACGCTGTATGCTTCCTGTAAACATCTTTTTACACCAGATGCTTGGTTAGGTGTTGGTGTGAACATGAAGCATTCAGATGAGGCAAAAAGCTTAGTCCTACCAATCTACACAACAGCGGATGAGCAATTGTGGTTTTTTCACACCATTTCAAAGCCAAAAAGAATTGTGAAGTCAGTGAATATCACCAAGATTAGAGGCCACTGGCTTGATCTCAGCCAAGACGGCTGTTATACTGTATTAAATAATGATCAAGTGCTCGGAAAGAACATTATCCGCACTGCTCATGGCCCGCTTTATTTTGAGCGCTTTATTAATTTGAATTCTGAGGAATCATTTAGTTTACCTGGAGCCATTCGTGCTGTTATTTTAGGTACACTTCAACAAAAAGGATTGTGTACTGTATAAAATCATTTTAATGAATTAATTCTTTTGGCGAGAGTGTTTTAATCGATTTTCTAGTTAATGGGCAACTCAAATCCAAACTTTAATGTATATATGTTACTTGTGCATGCATATCTATATGTAGCAGAATTCTCTAGTGTAAAAATAATAATATTGTTGTTGGCTTTCCATACAGTTGCTAAAGATAGTAGAAAGTTCCATCATCTGCCTTACAGTGGTTATGAGTCACACGCACCCCTCACGACATTTTTTGATATTTCCATAATAAATTTTAGGTAGACGTGGGTTGGGCAAAAGCTAAGAAACATTTTTCTCAGTATTATTGCCAAAAAATTAAGTGAGTAGGTTACAAAAACAAACAAACATTGATTCTAGTCAATGTCCCTGTTAAGTCCTCTTCACAGAGTGTCAAAGTTTGTGTTGAATGATCACAATGAATTACCTTTACTTAACACAGAATTCAACTAAGCACTGATTTACATTGAAGCTATGTAAAGATCAAGTATTATAGTAAGCACAACAAGTAAAGGGTATGCGAATTTACTCCCATTATTCCTCCTAGAGTGCTTGTAAAATCATGAATAAACTAAGAGGATACTCTCCAATAATTCGTTACCACATTGTTTATGGAGTAATTGTCGATTGTCAAGACCCAAGATTTTTACGTGATTGTAATTGTGTTGTTACTGAATGAACGGCGCCCCCAGTTTTCAGGCGGGTATGGACTGTGTCTGGTGGATGCTACATACCGCTCATGGCATATTGCGCAGTGGAAGAAGTCAAAACATGCATGCGACGGTCCGCGGTCAAAGTTAACACATTTATCACAGTTCCAGTCAATCAAGCACTTTTGCCTACAAAATACATAAAACGACTTTGGTAGGATAGGACAGGAGTATTTGCCTCTCTCTGTCGCGGCGCATGCAACACAGCTGTGGATCATTTCCTTCTCAGGGTATGGGTGGTATCTTTCCAACCGATAATAGCTGGTCAAATACTTGCGATAGCGATAGATGCATTGAAGCGTTGAAAGGTGCATTTCCCCCAACACAACTCTGCAAAGCCTAGACCGGCTAAATTGGGCAACAGTTTTTCCGCTCTTCACAGCTGTCAAGAAGAAGCGCACCCCATCTGGTGTTGTGTTATGGACTAGATAATGTAGAATTTCGTCTGAGTAGCCATTTTCAATATTACTGTCCAACTTGATTCATCCTCTTCTTGTATATCATTAGCATATCCTTCGTCAATCTCTTCGTCCCTTTCCCCTTCATCCGCTTTTTTATTATAAACTTTTAAATTACTTTCACTTGTAATCACTACTGGATCGGAATCAGCAGGAAGCACTTCTGAAGGTGAATATTTTGCCACAATTGTCTTTTCTTTCTCAGCTATCTCCCGTTTCTCCTCCTTCATAGTCACCATTTTACTTTGTCTTTTTTCCAGACGCTCGGTTCTTTCACTTTGATATGTTTTTCGTACCGTTGAGTAGTACTCGTTAACCTTCATATTTGAGTGCTTGTTTCTCAAATTGTGGGACAGGTGCAATACATCTTTGCCACAATGGGGTAACAGACAAGTCACGTACGATTTGTTTGAATGAGATACATTAAGGGACTGACGATCATTCATTGCCCTTGTAACCCCTTTATGGTATCTGGACAGGTGGTTATCTAGTCGTTTTAGACTTTTCCCTATCTGTGGACATCCACGAATGCGGCACATGCCGCTATTTC
>NC_090875.1:12074243-12086743 GCF_036669935.1 Montipora foliosa | reverse complement strand
CCGTACGAGCGCAATTCAATGAGAACATCCTCTTGATTTCAAACTTTGGCCTGCCCGGCTGCTAAACATTTGGGAATTCTAATGAATTAATTGCCAGGTTAGTGCAGGAAGAGCCTGTTTGAGTTTCCCTTCTTCTTGTCCATTGTAAAAACAAAATACGAACGTCAAAATTTTCTTGTACAACCGAAGCACAGTCAAGTCTTGCATCTATCACCAAAGGTACGACCTGTTAAAGCGCAAGAAGGGCTAACGCCATTCGAATAACTACATTTTCTTGCAACCTATAATCTGTTGAGTCGTAAAAGGCTTCATAATCATTCATTAAATGGAGCAATTCTTCAAAGAATTGCACCCATTCTACGGTGTTTGCATCCATCTTCAATTTCTGGCGGGAAAATATCGAAGTGCATTATGGGTTAATAATTCCGAAAGAGTATACGAGGTAGTTATTGAAACTACTTGCATTGTGCGTTAATTACTTTGTGGACAGTGTTTCGAGTTTGTTGACAACGTTGTTGGATGCAAGAAAGCGTGATGGCGATCACGGCTTGATCTTCAAGGTTCAAGTCGTTAGAACGTAGCAATTCATTTGGTGTCGATATGGATTGAGATAATTCTTTGGTTGAATGTGACTTAAATTCATTCTTGATCTTGACTCAAACGTCTGTTGACCTTGAAAGAAAATTTGTTGAACGTGATGACTTCATTTTGTTGAGCTTGCTTAAAATTATGTCTTGACCTTGAGAGAAAATTCGTTGAACGTGACTTGATTTTGTTGAGCTTGATTGAAATCTCTCTTGAGGTTGATGGGACACTTGTTGAAAGTGAAGCCAATTTTGTTTCTTGAATTTTGCACCATTTGACTTTCCATAATCGAAACTCATTCCCAAACATTTCAACTCCAGGCTCGGGGTATGAAATCTATTGTATGGCCGATACGGCATTCGCGCGAATAAGGCCCATCTTTTATGGGAGGTTGGGCTAACCCTGAAGCTTCTCTTGGTTAATCGAAATTAGAACAAACTGGGCAGGTGTGTACTAGTAAAGTAATTAATCTCTTGCTTATTACTTTCAAGTTACAAGTCACCACTTTGCAACACAGTGAAATGTTCTAGTTTGTTGCCAAAATGAATCATCATGCTCCTTTTGTAGATAATTGATACTGTTCATCCCAAAGGTAGACGAAAATGTTAACATACAGTATCTGTGGATGATTGTTTCATTGTATGTACTGTTTGTATGCTATCCCTCTGAAATTCACATAGTTCTTTCATTCCCTCTGCTTGGCTGGTTGTTACGAAAAATTATTGCGTGACTAGTATTTGGAACATTCGCGAATATGCTACTTTCGTCTCGAATTTTCTAGATTATGTAATTAGTGCTGTATCATCGTGATTTAGTAATTCTATTTTAAGCCGTTTGCGTATGTTGCTGTAAATAGTTTCTTATTGTAATATTACTTTATTTAGTATAGCCGGAAAGTTCTAGAATCTTTCGCTGTAAAGTATTTAAGCGAATCGATGTAGTGTTTAGATGGTTTTTATCTCAAGGAATGTTTGAGGAGTTTTACAGTAGTGTTTACTGAAGTGTGACGAAGGTCGCGTGTAAAGCTTGGAGGCTTTGAAGAGTGACAGAGGTCGTGTTTGTTAAGTGTAAAAGAGGGGTTACGTGGATATCAAGGCAGAGGCCGTGTGTTTATACAAGAGCGACGGAGGTCGAAGTATTGTTAACAAGTCTAGCGTGTGCTTGTTGTGAAGTCCGGAGTGGAATTACTGCGTTCGTGTGAAATAAACAACCTTGTTGTGTTCTGACACTGCGTTCTGATTAGACTGCAAACTATACCTACCACTTTGAAACATCGAACTCGCAACATTGGGGGCCTGTCCGGGAGAGTGGAACTCAAGGAACTGTTTGTTGTCTACTGTTAACCAGGAAAGGATCACAACTTGGAAGGAAGTAGCTGCGCTGTGGAAAAAGGTTGTAGCGAGTGAAAGAGCCGTGGAACTTTAGTGCTGTAAAAATGGAGAAATTTATTCAGCTTGGCGAAAAGTTTGGTCTGGAAGGAGAAAAGCTGCTTAAATTTGTGCGTGAACAAGAAGAAAAAGAGGACAAACGCAGAGAAGAAGAACGAGAAAAGAAACGTAGAGAGGAAGAACGTGAGGAGAAACGTAGACTGCTTGAAGAAGAGAAAGAAGAAAGATAGAGACGACAGGATGAAGAAAGGGAAGCGAGACGTCAGGAAAGAGAAATTAGGAAGTTACAACAGGAAGCTGACCTCATGAGACAGAAGGAAGCTGCTGAGGTTGCCAAGGGAGAACATGAGTTAGAACTTGCTAGAATAGCAGCAATGAATGGTGATGGTCGTACTGCAGAAAGAGGTGACAGAGAGGATCGGGCTAAGGCACCTAAACTCCCCTCGTTTGTTGATGGCAAAGACGATTTAGACGCGTATTTGCAGAGGTTCGAGAGATTTGCCGAGACAGCTAAGTGGAAAAAAGATGGATGGGCATCGAAACTCAGTGCTCTGTTGTCTGGACGGGCACTAGAAGTGTATTCACGTCTATCGGAGGACGCAGCTAAGGATTATGACAAGGTAAAGATTGCGTTAAGGAAGAGATATGACCTCACCGAAGACGGCTATCGTCGAAAATTTAGAGCATCCAAACCAGAAGTTGACGAAAGTCCGGAGCAGTTTATTGTGCGACTGGACAGATACCTGTTACGGTGGCTAGAGCTTTCGAATACTGCGCGAACCTTCGATGGTCTTAAGGACTTGATCGTGAAAGAACAATTTATTGACTCTTGCCCTAAGGATTTCGCAATTCACCTGCGAGAAAGGGCACCTGAGACTCTAGCAAAGATTGCGAAGATCGCTGACCAGTACTTGGAGGCTCATGGTAAACATTTGTTCACCTCAGCGAGCAGAAAGCCAACAGTGCTGCCTGAGAGGGACGAAGCCAAGAACATGCAGATTAATCCACCAGCTCTGCATTGCTTTAAGTGCAACACCCGAGGTCATAAAGCTGTCAACTGCCCAACCCTAACAAAGAAGTGTTTTCTGTGTGGCAAGCAGGGACATGAAGCTAGAAACTGTCGAACAGGTGGACGCAGATCAGGAGGACAAAGTAAGGATGGTACCCCTGTGCAGCGTGGTCAAGTGAGCGCTAGTTGTCTAGTTCAGCCACCTGAGGTTAAACCTACTGATGAAGACGTTAAGGCCTGTATTAAAGATGATACGCTGCAGTTAGCCTGTGGTAAGAAGATTCCATTGTTGAGTAGTGCTTGTGTTGAACCGTTGACTGGAGTGAGAAGTAAAATGCCTGTCGTGAAAGGTAGAGTTGGAGAGAAGCCTGTTGATGTCCTGAGAGATACTGGTTGTAGTGGAATTGTAGTAAAGAGGGACCTTGTGTCTGAGGATCAGTTTACTGGCGAATTTAATGTTATGCTGCTCATTGACAATACGGCAAGGAAAGTTCCCATCGCAAAGATTGATGTTGATACACCTTATCTCCAGGGCAAAGTGGAAGCGCAGTGTCTTCCCGATGCTGTTTATGATTTAATTATTGATAATGTACCAGGCGCAAGAGCCGCTGACGACCCAGACCCAAGCTGGCAAGTTCCTGTACAAGAAGCTTGTGCTGTAACCACGAGAAGTCAAGCTAAGAAAGCTGGAGAACATATTCCGTTGAAGGTACCGGGTACCAAAGAAAGTCCTGTAGTTGATGGAGAAAAGCTCAAGCAGATGCAGCGTGATGACGAGAGCCTACAGAAATTTTGGGAGAAAGATGACGTAGTTGTGAGAGGCCAGGCTGAGACTTCATTTGAAGTGAAAGGTGGAGTTCTGCACCGCGTCTACAAGCACCCTTATGTGAACGGAGGTAAACCCCTGAAGCAGGTTATGGTTCCTGTGCAGCTGAGAAGTCGAATATTGGAACCAGCGCACGGATCGATCATGGGAGGTCACATGGGGATAAAGAAAACGACTGATAAGATTCAAAGCGCGTTCTATTGGCCAGGCATTCAAGGGGACGTGACTCGTTATTGCAAGTCCTGCGATGTATGTCAGGAGACAGTTAACAAGGGTTCCGTACCGAAGGTTCCCCTAGAGAAGATGCCATTAATTGACAAGCCGTTTAAGAGAGTAGCAATCGACCTGGTTGGACCTATTGTTCCCCCGAGTGAGGACGGTCATAGATATATATTGACATTGGTCGACTTTGCAACTCGTTATCCTGAAGCAGTCCCGCTGAAGAACATTGATACTGAGACTGTGGCAGAAGCGTTGGTGGATATCTTTAGTCGTTTGGGAGTGCCTGAAGAGATCTTGAGTGACCTTGGTACGCAGTTCGTCTCTGAGTGTATGAAGGAAGTGACGCGGCTTTTGAGCATAAAGCAGCTCACCACGACTTCTTATCATCCTATGTGTAATGGCCTGACGGAAAAGTTTAATGGAACAATGAAGAGCATGTTAAAGAGATTGTGCAGCGAACAGCCAAGACAGTGGCATCGCTATATTAACCCGTTGCTGTTTGCATATCGTGAAGTGCCTCAGGAGTCTACTGGTTTTTCGCCGTCTGAGTTGCTGTATGGAAGAGGTGTCAGAGGACTGATGTTTATTCTCAAAGAGCTTTGGACGAAAGAGCTGGAGGAGCCTGAAGTAAAGAACAGCCATCAGTATGTGTTTGAGCTACGCGAGAAGCTTGAAGATACCCTCAAGCTGGCGCACACCGAGCTTCAGAAAGCCCAGAACAAAGGCAAGCATTATTACGACCGAAAGACTAGTCAGGAAGTTTGTACCTGGAGATAAAGTGCTTTAGTGCTGCTACCGACTGACCACAACAAGCCCCTAATGCAGTGGAAAGGTCCATTTGAGGTTAGTGCTGTAGTAGGTCTCAATGATTATAGAGTGAGAGTCAGAGGAAAAGAGAGAGTTTACCATGCTAATCTACTGAAGAAGTATTTTGAGCGAGCGCATCCTGTTTCCGTTGGAGCAGTTGCTGTTGAAACGAACGCTAAAATTTGTAAGAACGAACATGTTGAGAGTGAAGTAGAAGAAGTTGACCCTGTGGATAGTATTGATTTTCTGGAGATTAGTGGTTATGTCGCGAAAGAGTCAGTCAATGATGTGGCCATAGGAGATAACCTTTCTCATGAGCAAAGAGCAGAGTTCATGGTCCTTGCAAATGAGTTTCAAAGATTGTTCACAGAAGCCCCAGGCACAACAAGTTTGGCTCAGCATCATATCAAGCTTAAATCCGACCAACCAGTTAGATCAAGACCATATCCAGTACCGTATAGCTTAAGAGAATCGCTGAGGAAGGATATTACAGACATGATGAAGATGGGAGTCATAAGAGAATCAAGTTCGCCCTATGCTTTGCCTGTTGTAGTTGTTAAGAAAAAAAGACAACTCAAATCGTGTGTGCGTGGACTATCGTAAACTGAACAAGTTAACCGTGTTTGATCCTGAGCCTATGCCAACTGCTGAGCATTTGTTCCAGAAGTTGAATGGTGACAAGTATTTTACCAGAACTGATCTGAGCAAGGGCTACTGGCAAATTTCTATTCCTGAGGAGGATATACCGAAGACCGCTTTTGTGACGCCTGACGGATCGTATGAATTCCTGAAGATGCCGTTTGGTATGATCAACTCCGCAGCGACCTTAAAGAGAGCAATGAAGAAGCTATTGCGTGGACTGAACAACGTTGAATTTTACTGGGATGACATTTTGGTTCACACCCGTACGTGGGAAGAGCACATCAAGGCGCTTCGAGAGTTGTTTAGAAGATTATTAGCTGCTGGAATGACCATAAGACCGACTAAATGTCTTTTTGGAGTCAACACCGTTGATTTCTTGGTCACCGTTTGGAGGAAGGGTTAATTGGTCTTCATGAAGACAACGTGACGAAGATTAGAGATGCTCCAAGACCAACTACTAAGAAGCAGATAAGATCGTTCATGGGTTTGCCTGGATATTACAGAGATTTTATCCCTAACTTCGCAGCATTAGCAGCCCCGGTGTCAGACCTCACGCGGAAAGGCCAACCTAACAAAGTTGAATGGGGTGAGGCACAGGAGAAAGCCTATCAGAGTATCAAGGCCCTCCTAACAAAGGAACTAGTCCTTCGACTGCCAGATTCAAGGAAAACCTACTTTCTGCAGACGGATGCTTCCGACAGTGGTATTGGCGCTGTATTAATGCAGAAACATGATGGCAAGCTATTCCCCGTTTGCTACGCAAGTAAGAAATTGTCAAGTGCAGAGCGTAATTATTCAACCATCGAGAAAGAGTGTTTAGCCATTGTGTGGGGATTCAAAAGGTTTCATCTTTATCTGTATGGAGTTCCCTTTGTGCTACCAACAGATCACGAGCCACTGAAGTACATGAACAGTGCCAAGTTTGCTAATGGACGCCTAATGCGTTCGGCTATGTTTCTTCAGAGTTGCAACTTCAGAGTTGAGGCTATCAAGGGATCTGAGAATGTAGGAGCAGATTATCTAAGCAGAGTAGAGGAATAACTTAAGAGACACTGGACTGCCCCTCAGTTGGTACTATCTAACTAATTTTTCGTTGTTAGTAGAAATTTAGGAAATTTCTTCTCAAGAGGGGGTTATGTTACGAAAAATTATTGCGTGACTAGTATTTGTGAACATTCGAATATGCTAATTTCGTCTCGAATTTTCTAGATTATTTAATTAGTGCTGTATCCTCGTGATTTAGGAATTCTATTTTAAGCCGTTTGCGTATGTTGCTGTAAATAGTTTCTTATTGTAATATTACTTTATTTGGTATAGCCGGAAAGTTCTAGAATCTTTCGCTGTAAAGTATATAAGTGAATCGATGTAGTGTTTAGATGGTTTTTATCTCAAGGAATGTTTGAGGAGTTTTACAGTAGTGTTTACCAAAGTGTGACGAAGGTCGCGTGTAAAGCTTGGAGGCTTTGAAGAGTGACAGAGGTCGTGTTTGTTAAGTGTAAAAGAGGGGTTACGTGGATATCAAGGCAGAGGCCGTGTGTTTATACAAGAGCGACGGAGGTCGAAGTATTGTTAACAAGTCTAGCGTGTGCTTGTTGTGAAGTCCGGAGTGGAATTACTGCGTTCGTGTGAAATAAACAACTTCGTTGTGTTCTGACACTGCGTTCTGATTAGACTGCAAACTATACCTACCACTTTAAAACATCGAACTCGCAACACTGGTCCTGTTCTCAATTTGTAGCATTTCTTCCTATACCAACGCTATGTGGATTTGAAATGTTGTTTCCTCCAAAAAAAAAAACTGTTCAACTGTTTATATTTAAGACTCTGCCAAATCAATGGAGCCCTCTATGGGTCTTACAAAAGACCTGGCAGGTGAAGGAGATCTACAAAACGAGGACAAAAGCAACCTGTGGAAAACTCTGTTGACAACATTATCATGGATGGAGATACCACCACAATTTCTCATATCCACGATTATGTGAGTCAACAGATGGAGGCGGTCTGGTGAGATGTTGGTTATGCCATGAAGAAAGCTCTCCATGGTCATCTTACGAGATTGTCAAACAGCCACAAGTCACTGAGCAAAACTGCCATCGAGTATCTGGTGAGGTGCTTTGATCTTTGCTTACGTTTTGACTCAAAATAAAGGAAACTCAGATGGCATTCGCATGGGCTGTGAAGTCACGCAAAATCATGTATTTTGGAAACCACAGTTCCTGTGGCACATGGTTCCAGTGCATTAAGAACACAGCAACCTTTAAGCACCAATCACTGCCTTATCGAAGGGACCTTGAAGGGGATGACCTCAAAGCAGACCTGGAAATCAACACTTAATGCAGTTACCCCTTCTAAAGGTTTGCTGCCCATTAACAAAGTAGATGCTTCCATAAAGGTTTGAATCCCTTACTGTGCTAATTCTGCCTATTAATCATTTCACTTTCCACCTGTAAGACGCAACAAAAGGTTCAAGTTAATATGCTCCCCCAAAAATAAAAGAAACAGAAGAGTTCGAAAGAAGGCTAGAACTTCAGAGACAGACCTGGCAGTAGTTCTTGAAGCTACCAGAGTGGTGTCCAGTTTAGTGGAAGTCAAGGTGATTTAACTGCGATTCCTAATCCACTTTTTCCACCAACACCTTCCCACCTAGGTGAAGCTGAGATCCAAAATTCAACACCTATCGTGTTTGAGCATGGAACATCTTTTATAGACAACTATGTACTCAAATCAATCTAATACAGGTGTATTATCAGAGGTGGAGGGGTAGGTTGAAGAGTTTTATTGGCTACTTCTTTTGCATTTTCTTTTCAAAGAAAATTGACTTAAAATTAACAGCATCCGCAAATAAAAATAATTTTTATTACCTACTTCCCTAGTAACCAAGCACCCTCCATTGGCAATGGACTGGGAAAATTGTGCAGTTCCATTCGTGGTCGGGAGTTTTGCTCTCCTGATTTCTTTTCAATGTATCCAACTCAGGAATTATTGTTTATAATCCTCAGGCCTTTGTCTCTTAATAAAGATTCCCTTGCATGTAAGACACAACTTTTTTGCCACAAACCTCTAGCCTCAAGGTTAGGGAGAAAAAGGTTAACCAATAGAACATTTTTTTTAATTTGCCCGGGCTGAATAGTGCTGAAATATGCCAGCTTTCTGCAGTGCAGTGTTTAGGTGATCATGTAACATTTGACAGATATGCCTTGCCTAGACACGGAATCTCCCAGCAAGCATCACAAGCAAACAAACTGACGGTTGTAGCCCAAAACCGTCAGTAGTAGGCCTAACAGAATGCCTGAGGGAGTTCCTTAAATTCCTAAAATCAGTCAAGAGCAAAGTCATTTTAGTTGCCCATAATGGGAAAGTGGTTGATTCGCGAATTTTGATCAAAGCCTTATCGGAAGCTAATTTGTTGGATGAATTTGAAACTGTTGCAATTGGCTTCATTGACACATTGCCACTGCTCAAAGCACTGTTACCGGGGCGAGGGAGCTACAAACAAGGAGCCCTGGTGAAGAATTCCTTGAAAAAAATGTACGATGCACCCAATGGCCTTGACGATGTGAAAACCCTTAGATATGTGCTTCATCTCAAGCCACACAATTCCATTCTTTCCTCCCACAGCTTAAATGTAGACTTGTCCATCTGTCTATGCAACATCATTCAAGGAAGACCGCTAATTATCCCTCCTTTAAGTCTCTTGTTGAAAGGAAAGTTCTTTCAAAGTTAATGGCAAAAAAAAAAGGCGCTTCTTGCCTGAATTTACGGCAATTAGGGCTCATCTATACTCGAGGTGGATGAGGTCAATGATGGCCTTCGAGGTGTTCTAAGTGAAAATTAATCAAAATGCCACAATGGTCAATGTCTGGGGACTTCCTCTAAAAGAGTACTATGGGCACTATTCAGACAAGTTAGCGAGAAAATGAATCTGAAATGTTTCTACAAGTGAATGTAAAAAGCACTAAAATCTAATTCCCAGTCATGCTCTGTATGGAATAATGCGATAGATAAACTTATGTACATGGTGTGTGTATTATTATTTCCTAACTAAAGCCGTGTACACACTCAACGTTGATTATGATCAACTGAGGGATAATTCAGGCTATCATACTCCATTCAATTTTATTCAATAGGACATTTGAATGATGACGCCATTTGACTACAAGTACCAGAATCCTTCAGGTTTCGCTTTTCTCGTGTTAATTAGAGCTATTGTTGTTTTTACCCTACTAGGAATACAAAATTTAAATATGAAAAGAAAAACAAACTGAATTGTGGTAGTTGTAGTCAAATGACGCCATCGTGAAAATTGCCTATTATGGTTCTGTTCACATCTGCGACAATTCAAATACAATAGGCAGGGTAACCTCACAGGGTAATACAAAATGGCACTGTATCACGTGGCTGCCACGATTATCATTACCATGCTTGAAAATGACCAATGATATCTTCCGAGAATAGAAGACAAACCCAAATCTTCGTTTTATACAGCGATTAGAAGTAGCGTCTGATCATACCACCACGTGTTCGCCATTTTGCAGGGCTGTCAACCCACAAAGTATTCACACATTGAGAATTGATAGGGATGGGATGATAGATGACGTCATAACGCTTGTGACGTCATTTCTAATGACATCATATTACGTTCTTTACGCAAAAAGAAAGTACACTGTCACTCACATCACCTTAGACAACCTAGGCAAAAGTCAAAAAACGCACGAAAAAGATGTCATTGGCATTGCAACATTTGATTTGATTTGTTTATTTCGGACCAATCACATTATTGCTTAAATAACAATCCGTCAATAGCAACGCTTGCAAGAACAGTTTACCGGAGTTTACGAGGGAGATAAATAAAAGAATTGTTATCATCGATGTTAAAATAACTCAAACAACACAAAATATTTGAAATTTTATTGTTGTGAAAATCGATTCTCACTAGACAGGACAAACCTCAGCGATTAACCGGGAGATTTCAGATCGTAATCTTGAGACCGAGAGATACGGTGCAAAATCTAGAGTTTCCCGGATTATCCGGGAGAGTTGACAGCCCTGATTCTGTTCAATTGCGCAATTTAATTACTTCAAACAACCCCCTTGAGGTTGTTTGAAATGATTATAATCCAATTATAATCAGGACTGTAATTAGTCGATGTGAAACCATTTCATATTTAATTCGATTATCATTCGATCATAATCGAGGCCTAATGTGAACACGGCTGTGCTGTGATACCATGTTAAGTTTAGGGCAGTGAATACTCTATTGTTAAATGCCGTGCCAGTTCAATGAAAGTTTCATTGTCCAAATACTATTTTTGAGCATAAATTCTCCATTGCTTCGGAAAAATTAATCAAATGTATCCACTAAATACCCGTCCACTTAATGTGCATATGAATAGCGTCTCCTGTTATAATCACAGGAGCCCCAAGCTCAGTGTGAGGGAATATAGGGATTTGTATGGGAGGCCAAGACCTGAGACCTGAGAAAATATTTTTGCGGAAAAAATTCTTAATGAAAAAGCCTAACCTTATTGCCATTGTGGTTCGCTTTCTTCCTGTGAGGTTTTTTTTTCCAGATTCTACGCGAATTGAGCCATTGTCAGTTCCCGGTCATAATAAAATATCAAGGCTGAACACTAAATTCTCATACAGTTCGAATAACCCCACTTCTTGTAGTCCTTCGGTTGAACTTATTTAAGGTTTGCTTTATTTTTCAAATCGAAGAAATACTGAGTACAAACGATGAGTTCGCAACACAAAAACATAAAATTTTAGGGACGATCACCATTTTCAAGCTTTCTTTTCGCTTACTGACCTAGTTGCGTTCATTGCGCTTGAAGGTGCAAATTGTTCTCGTGCAGTTCAAATACACTCACATAGCTTGCGTAGCTGGCGGTTCTGTTGAGCGGTTTTCCCCAGCCTTCTTACGCCGCTTGAAATTTCTCGCACTCCAAAAAGAACCGCCAGTTACGCAGGCTAACACTCTCAATACTTTAATATTTTTATTCGCATATACCAGGAGCCTACAACTCCATGGTGTTCGTGTCACGGCGTTTTAATAGTGCAGTTTATTTTTAGATTGAATTTCCCGCGAATGAGACTCCCATAGAAGCCCGATGACCAATTAGAAGAAACTAACCTGACGTCGTAGGGTCAACGAACCGGAACTGCCTTTGTTTATTTCGGAAAAGGTGGTCTAAAAGTAGATCGGTCTGTAAAAAAGCAGTGATATAGGCCCAGTAGGGAGTTGTAGGCTCTGGGTGATGGGTTCCTGTATGTATATATCTCTACGGCGTTTTCAATTTTGGATGAAGTGACACCATACCCTTGCTAAGCCCTCGCATTTTGACTTGCGAGAGTGCAAATGTATACCTAGCCTACGTGTAGGTGTAGCCAAACCCTCCCCCTACACGTAGGCTAATGAAAACCCCACCGAACAAAAAAAACTTAATGTTTCCGAGGAATATGTTTGGAAAAGCTTCGTCCCTGTCATGATTCCACATGCATGCAGGCGCCTCAAACTCAGTGTGAGGGAAAGCCAACAAAAATACAACGATTTGTATGAGAATTCCGAAAAAAGACCTGAGAAGATACACGGAATACGTGTGGACGGAAGGCGAATCCGCAAAGAAAAAGTTGCGGATTAGGTGATATCCGGGTATGTGTGGACCGGTGGGGCTCACGTGACTACTCGTGTAGCGCTTAAGCACTAACATTTGAAAATTTATCTGTTTTCTTACCACTATAGTCGCAACGTAGTACACATTCCAAAGCAGTCTTTGTTGATTCACTATGACTATAGACACAAAATCACCTGATCAATCTGTAGCACAACAACTGACAACAACGACTGCACACGAACTTATTGCAATATCACTTATAGCCGAGGTGAAATCTCCGAGGAATCTCCGATGACGTAATGGTCCAATTAATCTGGAACTGTCATCAGGATATCTATGGGTATGAACGATACGATAATAACACTTTTAACAACTTACAGCTTTCTTTCCTAAAAGTCGCGATTAAA
>NC_090875.1:12061743-12066743 GCF_036669935.1 Montipora foliosa | reverse complement strand
ATTATTTCCAGTCACGGAAATTGCAGATCACGCAGACGCATGTTGTGACATTTGGGTCGGTGAAGTTGCTTCCTTTGATTCAGTTCCTCTGCCTTGTTCTTCGTTGGAGCTGCCACAAGAAAGCGAGGAACAGCCAAGAATTGACGGAGATACTCCTTTCAGGATGTGATATCAAATTTGGCCGAGTCATTATCTGAGAATCCAGTGAGGTTAAATGTGCGAAGAAGGCACACGTGGTCTGATTTTAAGGAAGCAAGATTAAAGCAGCGAGTTAATCCTGGAAACCGAATAAAAATTGTGTATATTGGGGAGCCTGCAGTTGATGATGGAGGGCCAGGAAGACAATTTTTCTCAGGTATGACTGGTATTACTTCATACATAAATGTGGCCATAATTTTAGAATAACAAAAATTAATTTCTTTCATTATTTTCTTAGCTAGGGGTGACCAGCAAAAAGGGTGGGTGCACCGGCTACTCAGGCATAGAAAAAAGTTTTTTGCATGCAGGATTTTCTTTTAGTTATTTTTGTTTTTACCATTTGAGCATATACCCCTCAACAGGATAAGGTATCAATAGGCCCTTTGCAGCTAGAGGTCACGTGCTTGGATACCACCTAGCAACACGAAACTGGAGAGCAAGCGTTCCAGTTGAACAAAAGCCAGAAGGTCAAGCACGTGTGGTTTTGAAGAAAAGTTTTTAGACATAAGAGCGCTTAATTTTAGTCCACTTCTACAGTTATTGTAAGTCATATTTCCAAACTTTAGTCTAGGCTTGTTTTTAGCAAAGTAAAACCGTTTTTCGCTTCCAGTTTGCCGTTCTAAACCAGCACCGGCGCTTGACAACATGGCGGCTTCGCAAGGTATGTACTCAAAAAATCTTCTTCTAGAATGATTTCCATGCCTTAGACTTACATAAAAACACCTGTTAAAGCAAGCCTTTGCCCTATTTTAAAATGTGAGTGCAATATAGACCATTTTAGAAGCGGGAAAACACCAATTTTTACCTATGATCGGCGTGACAAATTATACTTGTTTTTTTTTGTGTGTCTTCTGTGTCCACATATCTTTTATATCACAAAGAATATCATTTGCCATTAAACATTTGAGGTATTGTCGACTTATTGAATATGCCTTATATGTTATTATTTTTAGTGGAAGGAGATTCACAAGATATTTCTGCTTTTCCTGCTTTAACATTCGATGATGTTGTGCGATACTCCAAGGAGAAGTCTGGTTGCACTTCTACCTCAAAAGCTTACAAATTTATGGCAGAACCGGGCTATCTACACGATATCAAGGGTAAGTATCATGTTTTCGAATGTACGAGAATATAAAAGTAATAGTTCCAGCATCAGAGAATTAAGCTTTTATTAATGAACAAGACATTTTGAGGGTAAATCTTACACCTAATAGTTACAAATGTTGTATCTCTTGCAGTGAACTATACTGCAGGGACGGCCAAAGTGAATGCTAAATGCTTTAGATCTATGAAGAAGAGTGAGCCCCCTCACATCATGGAGGTATCTGCAAAGATAAGCGATGCTTCTCTGGCAGGAAAATGTTCCTGTGTTGCTGGAATAGGGGGATACTGTCATCATGTAATTGGTCTGCTGTACTACCTGGCACTTCTTAAGCAACTTGGTCATTGTTGTTTACCTGATGAACTTACCTGTACCAGTATGAAACAGCGATGGAGTGTTCCAAGGGGAAGGAAAATTGAGCAAAAGGAAATTCAAGATGTTTTGGTTAAAAAACCCCAGATGGGAGCACAGTACAGTAAATTCATCAAAAGCACTCTTTATTCCCCTGCTACTATGTATGGAACATGGACAAAAAATCATTTTAGCCATTACACACCCCAGCCTCTCATAGCAACCCTGGTTCCTAGTAAAGAACAGATGAAAAATGTACCATTTGTGCCATGTAGATATGGGAATGTGCCAAAAGGCTGTGTGTTATCATACCAGCAGAGGATGTCAACAGACTATGTTATAAATGATTTCACATGCACTGCTTTTCCAGAATTGCCACTGGACAATTCAGACGAAAGGTTTGAAAACAATTATTCAATCTGTTTGGATAATAAGCAACAAGCTGCATTTGAAGCACTTTCCGTCACCCGAGAGGCATCTCTTAAAGTTCAAGAACAGACCATAACTCAATCTTCAAGCAGCATTTGGTATCTTCTTCGAAAAAAAAGAATCACCGCCAGCAAATTTGGTTTGGTTGCCAAACGAGTGTCAAATTTTGGCTCTTTAGTAGGCCAGCTCAATCCCAGCAGATATGTCCAAACCAATGCCATGAAAAGGGGGATTGAACTTGAGG
The DNA here is from genome assembly GCF_036669935.1 of Montipora foliosa. Classification (NCBI taxonomy): domain Eukaryota; kingdom Metazoa; phylum Cnidaria; class Anthozoa; order Scleractinia; family Acroporidae; genus Montipora; species Montipora foliosa. The sequence continues at coordinate 12,064,419 of NC_090875.1, read as the reverse complement.
CACATGCTGCCATGGTTTATGCAAATTCAGCAAAGGGGGGACGTGTAAATCTTTTCCCTTCAGGTTTGGTTATAAATCCCAAGTGTGCATGGCTGGGCTGCAGTCCTGACCGTAAGGTTTATGACCTGGATGCAGTTAATAGTGGAAAAAATCCCTTTGGCCTACTAGAAGTAAAGGTTGTTAAGGAAGGCGAAACAACATTTGACAATGTCAGATACTTGGTCAAAGATCCTGTCACCAGTGCATATACTTTGAAGACAACAGACATTTATTATTATCAAGTTCAATGCCTACCTGGTCTCACTGGTCTGGAGTGGTGTGATTTCTTCAGTTATATCAATGACAATTTATATGTGTGTCAAAGAATAATGTTTGATCAGTTTTTTTTTCAGGAGGCCAAAGACAAAGTAGACAGTTTTTTCTTTCAATATTATTTGTGCTGATGAATATATTAATTTTGTCACATTCATGATCACTCGGGAAAACATGGGTGAAACGTTGGAGGCACAAGTAATGTCTTTAGACATGTATTAAATGCAGCATTTTGATTTTAACTGTATCCAATGTATTCTGATTCGTGCACCTGTCAATGTTAAGCCCCAGGAGGGAGAAAGGTGGACCCAGGACATTTAAGATTCTCACTTCTGGGATTAGAATTTCACAGAAGACAAATTTCCACGAGTGGGCGGTCCTGACAGGGAAAGGGGTATGTTTTTGGCATGGGAAGGGGTGTGTAGATACTAGCAACCATGCTCTGGTTAGGAAATTTGACATTGAAACAGACTAGAATGTCAAGTCCCCTGGGGTATGCCTTACCTCCCCCATGGATGAGCATTTATTTGTGTACTGTGAATGCTTAATATATTAGGAATACCGTTTATGCATTATAAATACCATATATAGCAAAGACCACTCTTAAATATTCATAATGTACCCATCAATAATTTTACCAAAGTTTGTTCCTAGTTAGAGTTATTTCAGTAACCCTATTCAAGTCTAGGATTTAATATTTCAAAGTCAAAAAGGGAATTACTTAGTGTCTATCACTACAGGTGTCTTCATGACCAATAACCCATTTTTTGTAATCATTCCACAGCTGTTCATTTTACTTGTTATTTTGAGATAATATTAGGGGACCCTGAAAATTTGTGAGCAAGCAAGCCACTGTGTACAGCTGGTTTACAGAACCTAATGTTGAAAGGGGTACATCAGTATCAAAAAAGTGGTACTCCTTGATCCGCCTTATCGCACGCTCCACGTGTATTCTAAGCCTGGCAATGGTCTTAGTTTTTTGTACATCTAGAGCAGTAAACTGGCCTTGACTTTTGAGGAATGGGGGAATATTCAGAGCTACACCTTTTGCCCTAAGAAGATCATCAATGTCAAAACCTTTGTCTGCCATCACTGAATCCCCCTGTTCTAGTAAATCTAGTATACCACTGCACCTTGTTATTTCTTTGTCTGAGATTCCACCTGTATATAGGCATGACACAAAAGAGATGGCACCATATGGTGTAATTCCAATTAAACCCTTGAGTGTTGTGCTACTTTTATACGAAGAATAGAACTGTGATTGGAGTAGCAGTGAAGTTGGGGTCTGCACAAAAATTTCTGTGCAGTCCAATATAACTCTTGTAGTTGGGTACATGGCCTTGAAACTCTCAGGCATGAATTTATTTACATCATCACGTGATGGCCAGATCATTTGGCTTCCAAGGAAAAAATATAGGAAGTTGCACCATGTTGTTATTTTCCTGCTTATTGAAGACATACAAATTTGGAAGCGATGAGCAAGATCTTTTTCAAAGAGCCCTAATTTCAGTCGAACAAGAAACATGAACAATTCATCAATTAATTGCATAGTTCTTGCTCCGGGCCTGCTTTCTCGTTCCCCAGAAGCATAGCAGTAGGTCATTGTTTCTGCTGCCGACCTGACAAATTCATAAAAGTCCTGAATGTGTTGATAGGTGGGGAAACCAGTGTAAAACTTTATGGAATCATTATCAGTGCTAAATCGTTCAAGGCCAAATTTGCTTAGGGCCAGTTGCTCTGCTGCCTGCTTTTGGACACTTTTGATGTCAATAGATGCTTGGGCTTGGACTGCCTCAACTTGCTTGATTGCAGCTGCTGTTTCATACTTAACTTTTACCAGTTCTTCCTTAGTGGCCAATAACTCAGCTTGTAGTGCTTTCATTTCATCCTGCATTGACTGTATACTAGTAGTTGGTTCATTTGATTGTATGTCAGTAGTTGGTTGATGCTCCATGTCTTCATTAACACTTTCATCTGTTTGGGTATCTCTAAAATCAGCAAGAATACATGCAGTAGAATTATATAATTTGTTATAAATGAAGAAATGTAAACAATGTAAAAACTGTGCACTGACTATGTCCTCACAATCAATTTTATTATTCTGTCTTGGAATAATGATGACAACAAACTGGAAGAAATCTTCAAATTTTAGTGAAGAACTAGTCCTTTACCTTCCTGTATGTCGAATAATTTTTCTTCTTTCCTTAATTGGTGTAGACCAATCAAAAATCGAAGGGATGGCTCCTCTCTTTAGTGAACGACTTCCACTTTTACTAGGTTGAAGGTAGTCTTCTTCTCTGAAGTGTCTGGAGCAAACCCTGGTACTGGCAGAGATCTAAATCAATCAAACAATATCGGTGATTA
>NC_090875.1:12046743-12049243 GCF_036669935.1 Montipora foliosa | reverse complement strand
GGAGAACTAGTATGTATCCCCACCTACTGTGGGAGTGTAGTGTATTTCTGAACTACCAAACAACATAGTGTAAATAACTTTATTTTATCACATTACGAGGGTCAAATAAATTATTATTAATATTAAGCATTCCGTTACCACCTGCTTCTTCCAAATTTGAGGCATTTGTTGGACATGTCCCTTCTTCTTAATTAATTCTGGCTTAAATTAGAGAATTAATCAGGCCTTTGTAGTACTACTGACTCACGTTTACCACGCCTGAAAGCCTTAGAGTCATCTGCTTTAAGGTGTGATACAGTTGTATGCCTAAATATTATATAGTGGCAACTTCTAGGAAGTGATGTGGCCATAACAGTTGATTTAACCAGCACGTTGAGAATTATCAGGTGAATTATATATTAAACTTTGTTTACGTTAGGTTACATTTTCAAAATAAAACAACTAAGCAGAAGAAGTGGTGGTAGTAGCACTATTAACAGTAACTGTTGTCACACATATATGTAAAGATTTTGAAAAGAACAAGTTCAAACAGGAAGAATTTCACAAATTACAGTGAAGCACATCATTTCTGTAATTGCTGTAAGTTTCCCTTAAGTGTCTAATTGCTCAATTCCCCTAAGTGTAATTGCTGTAAGTTTCCCTTAAGTGTCCCTTTGCGACTCCTCACAATACGGAATATATTGACTCCCAAATAGCCCTAAATATAATGTGGTATTGCCGTCTCAAAATTGCAATTAGTTTTGTATCCCAATAAAACTGTAAACTAATCAACCCGCGCCTGATCGAAATTTCAATTCTTTCTACCTGCGAAATAGCACGTTTGAATGCGGCGGCACTTTGCTTGCGTACGTCAGCAAACCAAATTTAGTGCAACGACGTCAATTTCAACATTGGAACCAATCACAGGCCACAAAAGTGAGACGGCAATATCACGAAATATTGATGGCTTGCGCATAGGCAAAACTATAAGAAGATCGTGATACTGATTATAACTGGTTCAGAAGACCCATGTTAAATACCAAAATAAAGGGTCAGGCTGTACACATTTAATTAGGTATGCAAAGGCAATCAGTTTTTGGAACAAATAAAGTGCACCTGCTGCAGTAGATGGAAATTGACAATTTTCATTTTCAACAACATAACAAAAATATTCTTGATAGATCTGTAATCCATTTGGCTGATCAATTTGCACCTTCTCTTCCATTTCTTCAATTTGCTGAATCTCACTAAGACATTTACATTCAAAAGCACCTGACCAGTGTGGCAAATAATATAAAATGTCTGGTACTCCTGGTACTGTACACTGACTTCTTGAAGAACAAATGCGGTGAGTATTCCAGTGCACTTTGACTTTGTCAAGTTCACTATCAATGAGTGGTTGAAAGCAAAACCATAAGCACTCCCTATGTACTTAAAGAAGTCAATCCACCATTCAGCTCTCCCCCTTCGGAAGAAGGACCACAAGCACTCAATCCTTTGATTAGCGGGTGAACTCCCATATTTATGTGCCTTATCACCAGCTAAGTCATCATCTCCATTTTTATGGAAAAAGCACTGCAAGGCTGCCATTATGCCATTTTCTGTACCACAGTCACTTCTAACAATGATTGGACAACCCTGAGTCTCTTTCACACAGTCAAGGTAAAATGAGGCTGGAATTTCTGGTTTGTTATTGGATCTAGCGACCTCAAGCCATAGGATTTTGTGACTGTAACCATCGATTGCTCTATGTAATTGAAAGCCGTATGGCTTGAGTTTATCATATCCTACAGAAAGCAAGTTTGCAATTTTTGTCAAAAGATCCACCGATGTAACCATCGATTGCTCCATGTATTGGAAAACCGTATGGCTTGAGTTTATCATATCCTACAGAAAGCAAGTTTGCAATTTTTGTCAAAAGATCCTTTCCAAATGGTGTATTTACTGTATTGTGGTTCAATTATGGTCAATTTTATCTGTAGTTTAAATTTTATTCTTCTTTGTTTTTGGGTGCAGTGATAATGAAAATGAGGTTGAAACTATGGAAAATAAAATTTAAGCCAGGGGTAAAATTGAACCATAACAAATCAATTAATTCAAACCATTTTGGAGGCGTGGTCGGAAATATGAACAAGCTGCCTTAATATATTGTTTGTAACAACAATAATAATAATAATAATAATAATAATAATAATAATAATAATGTAAGAGAAAACAGCAAAACTTCAAAGTGAATGATAATAATAAAAATAATGACAATAAAAACAAATATAATAGCAATAGTAATAATACTTGCAATAAAGTTTCACGAGTACTAGAGTTGACTTACCATCCCCGTGCCAACAAAAGTTAGGACCGTAACTGGAGTACCTTCTTCTAGTAAGCCTTCATCGTCGCCTTTGTTCGACACCTTCCGGATCGAGTTCTCGAATGACTGAAGCAACGATTTGTCGAGGAACATGTATATGATGTTCCAGTCGAAGGGAATGCCAGATTGCTCTGTAACCTAGCAATCTGCCGG
>NC_090875.1:12011743-12041743 GCF_036669935.1 Montipora foliosa | reverse complement strand
GTGAGGCAGCACCCACCTCACTAATTTCAATGCGGTGCAATATAAACTCAGTAGGCGTTGAAGTGATTTTTATATTTTCCACCAGAGCAGGAGAATTACTGTCTCCCATCTCATTTCGAGACAAATCCAACTTTGTAAGCCTTGAATTTATTTTCATGGTCTCCAACAGTGCAGCACAGCCGATGTCACCAATTCTGTTGTAAGAAAAATGCAATACTTTAAGCGATGAATTTGTTTTTATTGCTTCCGCCAGAGCAGCAGCGCCCTTATCACCAATTCCATTGCGAGACAAATCCAACTCAGTGAGTGTTGAATTTCTTTTTAAAGCTTCTGCCAGTGCAGCAGCTCCCACATCACCGATTCCATTAAAAGACCAATCCAACTTTGTAACCGTTAAATTAGCTTCCAATACGTCAGCCAATATAGCAGCGCCACTGTCACCTAAATTTCTGCAACTGATGCTCTGAAGCTGAAGGAGTGAGCCAAGTGACTTTGCTAATTCCTTGAGGAACTTTTTCTTTTCTTTGTTACATTCATTAATACAAAACAAGGCAACACAAAGAAAGTCGCTGTTTTCCTGCGTGTTAACTTGACTTGCTATACTCGTAATAAGTTCAGCGGCCTTACGTTCGCACCGTAACGCCAATATACCACATGTAAAAATAAGGACCTGTTTCAACTCTTTGAAATATCTAGTATCAGCAACCAAACTATCTGAAGTAATTTCCCCATCCAGAAGCTGGCAACAAAGATAAAATCCTGCGAAAAGTTCTTGGAAGCTCTTATGAAGAAACCCGTAGCAAAGGCTTGGTCTTCGTTTGCTGCGTCCAGGTTGAACCGAGAGAAATCCAAAGTCAGGTATTATGTTGCTAGTGGAATTTTCAATCGCACTCTGCTCAAAGTACATGTCATCTTTGTGCAAGCCCTTCAATGCTATACAACCCAGATGACTTAATTCAGCTTGATACAATTCTGTGAGGTCTTTGTTGCTTTCTTGTAACTCTTTCTTTCGTCTGTACCTCCTCAGCACGCACTGAACTATTTCGAGGAAAAGCAAAGTTCTACTTTCTGGCATTCCTTGGAAGTCTTCGCAAAGGAGGCAAAGAAGCGCTGTGTTCAAGGGATTTGCTACCAGGTCCTGTAGGCCTCTGTCAGACATTAGCTTGTCACACAACTTTTCCGCCAAATGCTTCTCAGTTTTAAAGTACCTCCTGATAAAGTCTATGGCATCGTATATGGTAAACCCTTCTACCTCTAACAGGGTGTCACAGCATTCTCGTACCTTTATCCCAGCCTCGTGCCGTGCAGTAACCACCAAGTGACATTTTGCAAGCATTCTTCCTTGAATGATTTCTTTATAGACTGGTAATTTACTTGTCGGCAACTCATCCAATCCGTCAAGTACCAATAAAACGTTTGACTGATGGTTCCGAACAAACGTGACGAATTTCTCCTTCTCCTCTTCTGTAATGTCTTTTGGCAATAGCTGGTCATCAATGGCTCCCCAAAGGTCAGAGTTGATGTCTCTACATCTCAGCAACAACAGCACTTGGACATTAAGAAAGGAATAATCAGCTCCACATTTGTTCGCCCAGTCGTAAGCAATCTTGTTGCAATAGGTAGTCTTACCCATGCCTGGCTGCCCTTCAATTAAGACCGTTCTTGGCTGGGAACATTCTTCATGTGGTTGGAAGATTTTGGACATGTCAACATTATGGTCAGTCTTTGTTCCTCGTTCTTTTTTTCTACTGACCATTTTGAGTCTGGTAAAAATGCTATCAAGATGGAATCGAAACTCTTCGCACCAAGGGAAGGGTGCAAGCCATCCTTCACGTGTTTTGTAGAGCTGGCAAATACCGTCAATCAACTCAGCTGGATTAAAGTCATCTGAAAATGCAAAATATTCGAACACGGTGACTTCTACAGCTACTAATGGCCACGGTATGAATGACAACTCATTTGCGCGGACGTTTAAAGGCTCTTTCAATACATTTTAACTCAAGTTTCACTACACCTCACGTGCGCTGAATATTGGAGTCAGGCTTTGATTACCAGGATTAGATTACATGGACTTAAGTTTTGCTTCAGTGTCCACGCAAGTACTGGACTAATGCAGCATGGATATAAATATTCACCGAACGTGAGTTGTAGTAAAATAGAGAAGAACTAAAACAGAAACACTAAAACAACAACACAAAAGGATAGGATATGGCCGGGATTTGTAAATTTCACTATTTTTAGAAATGGAAGGCAACTACCTGATGTCATATGAAGCCATCGGGGCGTCAAAACAGGGCACTGGAATACCATCGTTAACTGCAAGACGTGAAAGCTAAACCACACCCCCACTGTGGGTGGGTTTTTGCATATTTTACCGGTGTGCATAGAGCCCATTTCAAAAGTGTGGGTGGTTACAACTGGTCAGCAGTTAGGACCGTGCAATGTCAGGAAACAGAGGCATACCAAGCACCAAATTGCAAAACTAAAAGAAATTAAAAGAATGACCAGGTGTGTTTATACAACGGGTCATGAAAAAAGGGAATGTTGTGTCAAAGCAAGAAATAATATCCTTTCAGATCGTTTTTTTAAAAGATCACGAGGGTATAAAATGACACCTGGGCACCTAATTGTGCAATACAAACAAACAAGTTAAAGAAAAGATGTGACAGATGCTTTGAAACAAATGCTACCCGAACTCTTCGTGAAAGTACTAGTAATAAGTCCGGAGAAGCTGACATGAAATCTCTTGTTCTGTCCGCAAAGCAAAAACGTCAGTTCATTATCGGGAATGTGATCGAACCATTGTAATTTCTGCGATAAAAAAACCAAGAACAGTGAGGAGTCCTCTGTGCACCACAGACCACTGCAATCACTCTCGATGACAACATTAGGTTATTTTAGATACTGAAAAGGCTACAAGTTGTCCATTGCTATACCAGTAGAAAAGAAAAATTGAAATGCACCATCAGAGGTCATTCTTGTTATATTTTGTTCAGGATACGTGTCATATTTATTTCCAACCAAGACCGTCTTGGTCAGAATGCGTTTAGGTACACTTTTTGGCCATCACAATTTAAAACTATCACCAGAGCGATAATCTTTATACTCAAATTTACTCCCACTGGAAAGTCTCATTTTTTCAATGGCATGGAAACTGATAGAGTTATATGAAACAACGAACTTACAAAATAACAAGATTTAAGCCAATTTATGAACCCTTATAAATTAAAGTTAATGTGACAACCATGACCTATGTAAGGGATTTGTAATTGAGCTAAGGCTATTATGCGTTCTCTCGTTACAGAGTGAGCTTGACTCACGCAAACATCACACCATGCACATTATTATCCAATCACATTCTAGGCGCCACGTGCTTAAGGACTAGCATATCAAAGTCCCTGAACTTTGGTATTGCGTCATTTCTGTTTGGCTTCAAACCAAAACACTTCAGTTCAAGCATCTGCATTGAAATTTTAAGTATCCGCACTGAAATTCCCAATTATCCGTACAAATTCCGTCAAATTGATACTCCCTGGTGTTTAGCAATTCGCTTGGAGACATATTGTGCAACTCACGGAGCCATGCCACCCATCAGACCTCGCAGAGCGGTTCGCGCCCAGAATAACGTAAACATGGATCCGGCGGTATTAAACGCTTTGCCAATTTCCGATCTTCATGGTCTCTGCCAGCAAAATGGTCTACCTTCGGCAGCGAAGTACCTTGGAAAGAAGGCTTACCAGCCTCCGGTCTGTTCCAGCGAATAACGCAGACAGTGGGCCCAACTGCGAAGCCTCGGGTCTCGATTTGAACAATCAGATGGAACGCCCCCAGGATCGTAACAGTATTTTTAGCGAGGCTCAAATAGCAGAACTCCAACGGCTTGTGAAGGAATCTGTAGCAGTTGCCTCCACGGAAATCGCTGGAGAAGCCGCTAGGACCGCGGTAGGCGCCATTCAAGCCCAATCAGTTATTCAACCGTCGACCCAAAACAGCGACAAAACTTCCCGCGCAATCGACGTGGACACCCTTTTCCAGACCCACCCCCACGAGGACATCACATTCTCTGACCCAGGGCTTCAAGCAACGCCCTTCCAGGATCCTATACCCGCCAGCTACGTGAAAGAGATCCAGTCGGGTGAGTTTTTTGAACTGTCTAAATTGCTCCCTAAAAACCTATCGAATGTGGAGGATGAGCCTCTCGTCTTGTCCATAGGGAACTCAGTCGTGACAGTGACCAAGAATAGGAAAGCCTCTTCAACCATCACGGATGTTGAGCAATGGACCACGGCCTCTACCATTTACTTAAGGGTACTTACGCATAAATTCCCCCATCGCTCACAGGAACTACCACATTATCTCCTAATTATCCTAATTAGATACGCCGCTAGGGTCCATGCCGGTTTAGGTTGGGACATCTACGACTACAAGTTTCGTTAAAAGGCTAGTCTTAACAAGTCTCTGCTGTGGTCTAATCTGGATAATCAGTTATGGCTCACTGTTTTTACTGTTGCACCTTCCGTCCTGAGAGAGGAATATCCTTTTCTTTCTAAGAGACCCAACTCCAGAGCCTCTGACGGGGTCGCAAGCAGAGGCACATGCAATAACTTCAACTCCACCGGGTCTTGCACCCGGGAACCCTGCTCGTACAAACACGTCTGCAACAAATGCCGGGGAGCCCACCCTGGGTGCCACTGTCCCGACCGATCTCGGGTTGACGGAAAACATAACAGTGACGGGGAAAAGGACCCAGGGGCCTCCCATCCTACATCCTCCCAAGTGAAGGGGCTGCCTCGGTCCTTCCAACCCCCGTTAATGTGGCAAGGTTGGAAAGTACACTCGAGGACCACCCTGACCAGTTTTTAGTTTTAAAATTATGTAACACTTTCAAGTATGGGGCTGACATAGGTTACAATGGCTTACGGTTTGCACGCTTTTCTAAGAATCTACCCACTGCCTTGGCACGGCCTGATATAGTACATGCAAACTTGTCTAAGGAGGTCGCCCTAGGTCGTGTAGCGGGTCCATTCTCCAACCCCCCCCCCCCCCCACCCCTTTTGTAACCTTCAAGTCTCCCCCATTGGTCTCGTTCCTGAGAAACATACAAATAAATTTCGAACTATTTTTGGAACTAACTCACTAGTATCAATCACTCTATTTCCAAGGAGGACCATGGCCTGCAATACATAACCATTGACAATGCTATTTCGGGAATTTTAAGGTTCGGCCCGGGGTGCTTCCTTGCTAAAACGGATATTCAGTCTGCATTTCGACTCGTTCCGCTCAAACCATCTGATTACGAACTTTTTGGAATGTACTGGGATGGTCAATATTACTATGACAAATGTCTCCCCTTCCGCTTGCGGAGTGCCCCATATATCTTCAACCAACTTGCGGATGCAGTCGAGTGGATTCTCCTCAATAAGTGCCTAATCTCATTTGCTTGCCATATCCTGGACGATTTTTTAATCATCGAACCTCCAGCACTCTCCCCCCCCTCTTACAGTCAGACCTGCCAACAGAGCCTGACCAGTATGCTCCTAACCTTTAGGAATCTTCATATCCCTATCGCCAGGGACAAGACCCAGGGCCCCTGTACTGCCCTCGAGTTCATGGGTATCATTTTAGATTCTGAAAAAATGATCGTGCTCACCCGGAAGGTTTCCAAGGCCCATCATCACATCTCATTGAGCTCCGGTTTCTTTAAAGATCTCCACATGTGGAAGGAGTTCATTTCGGACTAGAACGGGGCCAGTTTTTTCCTGTCTAACTCCTGGGTCGACTCGGACTCCCTCCAGTTATTCACCGACGCATCCGGTACCCTGAGCTTCGGGGGGTTTTTGGTTCTAAGCGGTTCCAGGGCCGTTGGGAAAGCCACCAACAACTCCATCAACCAAGAGTGAGTATTGCCTGGCAGGAACTATTTGCCCTGGTCGTCGCCTGTTCCCTTTGGGGCAGATACTTTGCTAACAAGCGCATAATAATTTTTTGCGATAATGAGTCAGTCGTCGGCATTGTCAATTCTAAGCGCTCCCGCATTCCTAGAGTGATGGACTTAGTCCGCCACTTGACCCTGCTGACACTTAGATTCAATTTCTACCTGCGAGTCTAGCATATTGAAGGTAAAAAGAACACGATCGCTGTCTCGCTTTCAGATGGACCGATTTCGTCTACACACGCCGCACGCAAAACAAGACCCCTACCCTATCCCACAGGCTCTCATGGAGATCTAAATGCTGACATCCACCGGTTCCTTAACCTCTCGTTGGCAGCTTCTACTCAACAGTCCTACAGTTCGGGGAGAGGCGTTTTCTGGATTTTTTATCATTGTACGGAATCGATCTACCTAACAACCTACCGGCAGACGAGGACCCTCTCCTCCGGTATGTCGCCCACCTAGCACGATCAATCAAACACTCCTCAATTAAGAGCTATTTAGCCGCTCTCCAGCACCTTCACATCCGCAATGGTTATGACCTCGACCTGAAAAAATTTTTCCGCCTTCAGCTCATATGCCGGGGAATCAAACGTGCACAGGGCAGCAGCTTACACTTCGAACAGCGATTCCACTATGATTTGGGCTGCAATGACACTACCCTTTTTTTGTTTTTTTGCAGTTAGGAGAGCTGACATGCAACTCCCCCTTCTCGTCACATATTCACCTTTCCCTGGAGGATATAACCTTCTTTCCCAGTTAAACCTTACCTCATTACATGTCGGTACGCATAAAGATTTCCAAAACAGATCCCTTTCACTCTGGGCACACCATTTATATCGGGCCAACTAACCAGTCAATTTGCCCTGTGCAGTCCATGCACAGGTATCTGTTGGCAAGGAACACCACCCCGGGACCCCTTTTTCAATACACTTTGGGACTACCATTGACCAAGCAAGATTTGACTTCCAAGACAAGGCAGCTCTTATCACTTGCCGGTTTCGACCCATCTAAATACGCCGGCCATAGCTATCGCATAGGTGCTGCCACAACGGCAGCCTCAGTTGGGCTCCCACCCTGGCTATGAGCGATAATTATGTTAAATGCCCTAATTCCCTTCTCTCACAAGTTTCAGTTAAATTGGTAGGGAACACCCAAAATTAGCCTCTGATACTCCACATCACGGTCTGCCACATAACTGGGCAAAATTCTATGATATATTTTGCTACATTTCAGTATTTGTTTTGTTAGTTTGTGGTTCGTCAATGGGGAATACACTTCGTGTATTTGTGGGATGAAGTGTTCCCATGCGGGTCACCCTTTGCCCCATAGACTCACCGTACTAGGGTTGCGTGCCTTCTGATCGAGCACGGTTACCATAGAAACCAAGGGGTGCAACCCAAGATAGGATAAGGACCTCTCAGGTGAGGGATTGTAACCCTCTAGAGAGTATTGTGGCCTTGGGGATTGTAACCCCTTGTCGAGGATTGTAACCTTGCACTGCCAACTTGGTGTCATGGCCTTGGGGATTGTAACCCCTTCGAGAGGATCGCGACCTCTCTTTGCCAGGCAACTTAGTTATCCTGCCTTTTCACAACCTGCTAATGGCCCACAAATTGTTGTCTGTTTCACTTGCTGTCATGGGTTGGGAACATTAACGCTCGAGAACCAATTGACAAGCACCACAAGGCGAGAAAAGCAGAAGGAAATTGCAGGACAATTGAGAGAGAAAGTCATGCTGATATGCAAAGCAAATTGTTTAAAGAGCTAAAGAAAAAGCGTTCAATATCTGAAGAAGGGCAGAAAAGAAGGAAAGCAGAAGCAACCCGCTTAGAAGGTGACATCATTGAACACACATTAATCCTATTCCACAGATTTGCTTTTATTCCTTTATTTTATTTTATTCTATTTTATTCCTTTATTATATTTAGCCGCTAATAGATATATACATGTACATACATATATATAGTGGGAAATCTACGGAAAGGACAATTCCAAAGGGCAGGAAAGCACAGAATGAATAAAGGATTGAATTTCTTCTTAAAAACAGATAACTTTGTTTCTACAAGGAAGTCATGCTAGAGCTAAAAGAAACTGGCTCGTGCCACAACTCAGGAAGGAAATGGCAATTTGCGCAGTTCTCATGCAAGTTAAATCCTATGGCCAAATCTAAAAGCTTTGAGGAGACTGGTACGAGTGAGGTACTGTGGGATTGTTTGGATACACGTTATGTACACGTTTATATTCATCTCAGTTCACAAACGCTTGCAAATGAGAGGACAATGCTATGGTAATTTGCAAAATCAAAATGTTAAGGGAGGTTTAAATGGGGACAGTTTTTGAGTGGATGATAATTGACCCACTGACACCTGAACCACCCCCATTGACGAGTAAAATCGTCTGGAGTTTGACAGAGTAAAATCTATTCCACTCCTACGATTCAATGGGTTAACCTAATTGTCTTCATCTTCATATCCAATGATATAGCATTTCTTTCACAAAAAGGACCATTCAAAGCAGGAGCCTATGACTAGTAGCCTGTGTACAGCCGCCCGCTCTCCGAAAAAAAAAAAAATCGGAGAGGAGCGTCTGCAGGGATGGCACCAGCTTTTTTTCAATCTGGGTCCTGGGACCCGCATGTTCGGCCAAATTGGGGGTCCCAAAATCTTGGTGACCCTCTGCGAGAAAAAGAGTGTAACCAACTTGGAATTAATATTGACGCATATGCATAGGACCGGCCGACAAAGGCTTTTTCTAGAGCCGATACATTCATTCCTGGACAAGAACTCTGTTAATGAAAGAGCACCCTTTCCAAGGGTTTACGCATCACTGGTTTCCTTCCTTAGGAGCAACGAACAGTGACGTCTTTTGCTATATATTTGCATTCCGTGACTTGCAGAGTACATTCCTCTGAAGAAGACCGCAGAAGGCGGTCGAAAATTTAGTTTTAACCTTTTTAGATGTTGTAAATCCCATTTCTTAGAACTTCAATTATGAGCACAGATCGCTCCAACAGTTTTACAAACAACAGAATATACTGACAAATCAAAGCAAGTTGTGTGAGTTATTTAAGTCAGTGCCTTGCGTCCTGGGACGCATTAAAATTTCGATGATGCATTTTTTGGATTTTATTTGCGTAAAAATGCACGATTTCTGCGTTAACGCGATCCCTGGTCTGTGATTTACCGTTAGTAATCGTGCTCCGGAGTAATTTTGCATACATTATTAAGTGATCTACGCTGACCAAAATTTGCGTGGCTCATATTTCGTTGGAGCTAAATTCTCAAAATGGTGGTCGATGAGGTAGATTTCAAACGTGCATCGAAGAGTGTCTCCGACAGTTTTAAGATACCTTGGCTTTATAGCATAGAAGCACTCGTTAAAGGAAAGGATGTATTTGCAAGTCTTCCAACCAGGTACGGCTCTGACCTTCAGAACTGTACAGATCGTTGCCGATGAGCTGTTATTTTCCTCGGTGTGTTCACATCTCAAATCTTCCAGGACATCACGCTTTGTAGATTGTGCTTGAGAATGGCTAGGCTGGTCCGAGCAAGGCGTTGGGATTACATTGACTGGTAAGGAATAGCGGGAGACGTTTTCGAGTGGACAATCTTTTGAATAGTGCTATATTCACCTCGTGAAGAGCGCTTTCGTTTCTTTTGCGCTGACAACAATTCCTACAAATGCACGTCGAATCGATTTCCACTTTACACTCCATAGATAACAATTCCGCTCGTACTTTAAAAGAAAAACCTCTTTGGCAATCAAAAAGATTTTTATTCGTATTTTGTACCGTGCTCAAAGTACACAAGAACTAATCGTAAAATCTCTCACAGTGGTTCTCACGGTGGTTCTCATGTAATCATCGATGGGTAATACCCAATCAAATCATTTTCCACACATTCCAGGAAAAACCACGTGGTATGGAACACGATTATCAACGGTAAATCACAGATGCTCCTCTCCGATTTTTTTTTTCGGAGAGCGGGCGGCTGTACACAGGCTAATGACTAGAAGCATACAACTACATTGTATTTGTGGAACGGCGTTTCTACTGGCTGAGTTATTTATAGATTGATTTTCCCGCGAAACAAGACCTTTCCAGCTAATCACAAGTCTTGCATGAGAAATAAATACCAATGAGATTGAGAATGGTTACTCCTGCAAGCCAAATGTTATATAAGAACTCATCTGAAAATAGCTTTATCTGTGAATATGCCATTACATAGAACTAGTATTGAAGTTGTAGGCCCCAGGATCCTGTTAAAAGTGAATAAGCAATCACAGAAATAGACCTAGATAATGCAAATTAATGCAAATGCCTGTCCAACTACATACGTACCTTCGATTTTCCTACGCTTGTTCCTGCCACTGCCTTCATCTGACTTTAATTCGTTCAGTGTTTCTGAATGATCATAATAGAACAGATACTGTCAGCATACTTAACATATGGAGATGGTTATCAAACTTGACCAGTTTCCTTGTTTTACGTTTTTGTTCGCCGTTTTGGTCCTCACCACGCACAAACCACACCCTTTTTTTTTCAGGCAGCTAGATTCTAGAATACCTGTCCACTTATTTGCATACGAATAGCGTGTATTGTTATTTAGTAAAATCCAACTAGTGGTCTATTATCAATGCTGCGTTCTGATTGGTTGAGCTACTAGTAGGCTATTTGTTATAGCCCACTAGTAGCGAAAAGCGCCGGCTTTGAAAACCAAAACAACAATTAAAGTCTAGCTTTAACTGGCGAAAGATGTTTTGTCTCGATACTTTTTTGACCAACTAGTTGGATTTTACTAAAACAATTATTCCTCTCGCCCTCATGGCCTCTGAGTCAATAGCCCATTCGGCCTTCGGCCTTCGGCCTCATGGGCTATTGACTCAATTCGGGCTCGAGGAATAATTGTTAAATACCTCGTCCTTCAAAGGAGTACAGTAGTGACCGGCTATTCTAAAACTTATTCCGTCAGACGATATCAGCATCTACTAACGTCTAGCTAGCAGGTGCCACAGACGTCAATGCCATGCTAACATCGAACATAAATTCAGCGTAGGTCGAAACTAACGCCAGGACGTCAGGAGTAAAGCAATCGTTAAGCGTAATTCCTTCTTCCCACTACTAACTTTCAATGCCACCAGCCTTAGTGCTATTATTCAGCGCTAGGTTCCCCATCATGTTTTAAACATTGGGAGCTTAAAGCAACAATAACGGAAAGGAAAACGCGTCATAAAGCAAAACAGTCGCTAATTAGCACGCTCTTGTTGTTCCCCGCAGCGCAACAATGGAGTTCTCCGACAGAAACGTAAACGTGAATGCCACCAGACATTTAGTGAGCAAAACAATAACTTTACATGTGCGTTTCGACATTGAGTTGTTTTTTTTTTTTTTTTTTTTTTTTGGCGTTCTCCGCATTAATCTGCAAAGTGAGTAAAACGAACAAATCTCAAGTTTCAGGGAAAACGTAACCAAACAGCGGCAAATTCAAATTTTCTCTCTCAGCTTCAACACCACACCTCCACGTCCGTTTCTGGACAATTCTGCTAGTTTTTGGAAGTTGAATAAGCTGAAATTCTGACAAAAGAGTAAGGAAAACTTTCAATTGTTTTAGTGATGTTTTTGTTGACGCCGCCGTCGTAGATCTCAATAATAATAATACTAATAATAATAATAACAATAACAAGAAGAAGACTAACAACAACAACACTGAATTTCGAAGGGTGCAACTCGACGAGCTACCATCGAAAGATTACATAAGGTGCCTCTGGCAGCCACAAAATAGTGCATGAAAATGAGTTCAGAGCAGGGCACCACAGCCAGGTGTAATTAAGAAGGTGCCTAATGATGTACCTAATAAGGTGAAAAAACCAAATTTAAGGATTGTGGGAAACGTGTGCTTGTGAGGATAGATTTTTCTCTTTTAAATTATTGCGTCTTCCTTATTGACAAAATTTATACTAGACATTTGAGACGCCCTCTGATCAACCTCGAACTCAGGCTATCTCTCGTCTTCCCCCTTGTTGTTAAGAGTGAGACCTTGGTTGAACCTGGTAACGTGGTCAGCTGACAGCAACAATACCGTATGGTGGGTGGGGCTTCGAATTTAACAAAAATACTGACCAGGGGACGGATGGGACATTTATGCAAACACGGGTGATTTTGCGTGAAAAATGGAAGAGGTTTGGCCAAATTAAAAAGTGCAAATGTCTTCAAACTGCGTTGTGTTCCTCTGGCTATTTGCGTGGAGTATTCGTTTCTAAAGAAAGATTTGTTGACGATCTTGCCATCAAGTTCTTCCTCGTTCTTCCAATTCGATTAATTCTCTCTTGGTTGTTATAGCCGTTTCACCTCAAAATGCACTCTGCGAGACCAGATTTTATAGCTTGACCTAATGGAGTGGAAATTGCTGTTTTAGGAGTTAAGAGACTGGTCGACGATTCAGGAAATGCAGTAATTTAACCATTAACAGACCTCCATTTAAATCTGTACTTTTTGAAAGGGATTATTTTTCACGAAACATTCCGCTTGTAAACCAATCAGGAGGGTCTATTTTAATTGTGGTTTTCCCGACGGAATGATTCCGCCTTTCGACCAATCATGAAATTGTTTACAGAAATCAAATCAACCACAGACGGAACAGTCCGCAAGTTGACCAATGAGAAGAGGTCTTTCTGATCTATTTCAATTAACACGTCCTCTAGCGTTTATTTTAAGCACAGCCTTTACCTCGTCACGCACTTAAAATCGCACAATCGGGTTTTCAATTTGTTTCATTCCATGTATACCGTCGAATTTTCTTCGATTATAGTCTTTTATTTTAAACTGCAATTCATCTCCTTTGCTTGCATAAATTTTATAAAACGCAGATATTCTCTTGGGAATATTATAATGCGCTTTTGACTTGACAAGCCGATAAGACATCTACAGTATTTACATATCTCGTGTACATATCAAGCTTGTCTTAAAAATCTACACTCACGAGGCTTCGAAAAGTTGAAGACCTCAAATGTCTAAACCTTCAAGTTTAGTCTACAATTTCCTAATCTTCCTCTTGTGTGTGTATTTTATATGGTTTATCTGTAGTTTCCTCTTCGGCGGAATGATTCCGCCTTTCGACCAATCATGAAATTGTTTACAGAAATCAAATCAACCACAGACGGAACAGTCCGCAAGTTGACCAATGAGAAGAGGTCTTTCTGATCTATTTCAATTAACACGCTTTTACCTCGTCACGCACTTAAATATCGTACAACCATACCGTCGAATTTTCTTCGATTATAGTCGTTTATTTCAAACTGCAATTCGTCTCCTTTGCTTGCGTTGTCTCATTGGTATGTTTGCTTTGATTGTGCGAAATAGAACTTCATTCGATTTCGTTAAACACATGCAGAGATTTTATATTCTCTTGGGAATATTATAATCCGCTTTTGACTCGAAACATTCCGATAGTTTATTAGCCGATAAGACATCTACAGTATTTACATATCTCGTGCACATATCAAGCGTGACTTGTAAATCTACGCGCACCAAGCTTGGAAAAGTTGAAGACCTCAAATGTCTAAACCTTCAAGTTTAGTCTACAATTACCTAATCTTCCTCTTGTGTGTGTATTTTGTATGTTTTATTTGTAGTTTCCTCTTCGGCGGAATGATTCCGCCTTTCGGCCAATCATGAAATTGTTCATATCAACCATAGACGGAATAGTCGGCAAGTTAACCAATGAAAAGAGTTCTTTCTGATCAATTTCAATTAACACGTCCTCAGTCCTCTAGTGTTATTGATTGCGGTTTCAATTTGTTCAATTTCATGTATACCGTCGAATTTTCTTCGATTGTAGTCGTTTATTTCAAACTGCAATTCATTTCCTTTGCTTGCACATTTTCTTATTGATGTGTTTGCTGTGATGGTCCGAAAGAACACTTCATTCGATTTCGCTAAACACATGCAGAGATTTCATCAAATTACGCAGGTATTCTCTTGGGAATATCTCGCTTTTGACTCAAAAGTATTCCAATAGTTAAACATCAGGATCTACAGTTACTGTATTTACATATCTCGTGCAGTAAATCTACGCTCACCAGGCTTGGAAAAGCCAAAGACCTCAAATGTCTTGTGTGTATGTTTTATTTGTGGTTTCCTCTTCGGCTGAATCATTACGCTTTTCGACCGATCTTTATAATTATGTGTATCTTTTGTCCGTCGGCCACGAAGAATGCTTGCTCTTTTCCTTTCCTTTTCCTTTATAATGAAGTTGAAAACAACAAAAACCAATGACACTGACCGGTTCGAATTAATGAATCTAGAATCCTAATCTTAGGGTGCTCTTCTCTCCTTTTCGCAATGAACCGAAGACATTAAAGGAATTATTCCTCGTTAAACGGAAGGGCCATAATTGCGTGAATGTAATATTTTTTTCCAAACGGTGCCGCCTATTTAAAGGATACTCCAGAAAGAAGATCAGAGATCGGACAAATCAAAGTAAAAAATTTGCATTAAATTTACTCTACATGCAAAAGTTTTGGGCAAAACTTATTCTGTTTAAATTAAATTTACGATTAAATATATAAAAACGTATATACTGACACGACACGAAATGATCGCAAGCGAGCGGTTCCTGCTCTGCCGTATTTTGCTCGTAAGTCTTTCGTAGTAACTTGCATGTTGAAGTTATACATAAAATGTGGGAAAAGCAGTTTCTACAATGCATAATTTTTGTAAAGATGACATCTGCCCGAATCTCTGGTATCTACATTGTAGGATCAACGTTTTATTTACCTTGTTCTATTTAGAGTTAACTGATCACTTCTCTGATGTTTTAAGAAACACAAAATAACGGGAAGTGCAAAACGCTGTGGGTTGCGTTTTCGGCTAGTGGCTTAATTAATTCCCTTACACGTTAACTCGATTAGATTGGCATCTCTTTTCCTTCACTGAAAAAAAAAATTGAATAGCAAATACTGCATTATGAGCGCTTATTGATTGTAATAATATACTGAGTTGGTGATCCTAATGATACTTGAGTTCAGTGGAGAAATAATTGGTGGTGTGGTAAATATGAAAATAACCTCCGTTACCAAAAAGAGTTACCTATAACCGCAATGTTGAGTATTAAGTTTCAGGAATCTGACTAGACCAAGAGGAATCACGTCAGATTAGTTAATATTAGTAAGGCAATTTTCCCTACAAATATCCGGCAATGATCGAAGAACTGTTTTTCATCGGCGTTCAAACATGAAACAGTTTTTTCTTTTGGGGTTCATGAATTTTTATCATCATGCAGCTTACATTCTCAGACGAGCAAGTGGCTTCCTTCTTGGAAGAAATGGGAGCATTATCGAAGGGCACTTGGCCCTACTAGATACTGTAAGTAGAATTCTCTTGAATGTGTAATTATACTTTTACATGATAACATAATAGGGCCGTTTATACGAGTGAAAATAAGCCGCGGCTTACTCTGGCCACGGCGTACATAATACGCGAAAGGAACTATTTATACGAGTATTAACTCCCAGGCCAGGACAAACCGCGGCTTGCAAAAGTGGTGAACGTAGATTTTGTACCATTTATACGGGGTGTTCGCGTCTTATGTAAGCCGCGGCTTATTTTCTCTCGTAAAAACGGCCCTAATATCTCACGCGTTTGCGGAGAAGGGGGAGGGGTGAGTTCTTTTTATGAAATGCATTACTTTTAAGCTAATGATCTATTCTAAGCAATTTTTATAATCGATGTACTCAATCCTTTCCATTTTGTACCTACGTTTAGGCCAGACCACAGATGGATTACCTTACCAGATTCAAGTAGTGATTAAGCAATTTTCCCAAAATTTTAGTTTCGGCCATTTGGTGTGGTGGCGACTTACTGAATGTTATCTGTCAACTTGTAAGGGACTACATAGTGGTCACGGCGGTGGATTTCATAAGACAACAGCCAGCCATCACGGACAGCGTGATTGTGAACCAGGCATCGACAAACAACTCAGAAACGCCTTCTAGTACAACAGGTAACTTTCCATTATATTCCTTGTGTCCACACATGTCAGACGCCATAAGTCCACTCACAAATCAATTTTTCTTTCATCACTGAGAAATGCACTGAATGTTTTATTAGATTTTTGACAGACCAGAAAGGAAAAGGCAGTAAAAATGGAATGAAGAGCAGCAATTGAGGGCTGTAAATGCGCGTGTTAAATAAAGCTTTAGTTACTACTCTCCAGGCACATCGTTGTTTAATATCCGCTCATCACACCTAAACGGAATTCAGTCACACTTCAATTTCAACATGTATTTTTTCTCCTCCCTTCGTCTTATTGATAAAGATGGTACAACCAACCCCAACTCCACTGATAAGGCATTGTCAAGTAGCTTCTGTCTCTGATCAGTTATTTCTTTCCCTGACGAAAACGTTACGACCAGCTTTCATTGAAACAGAAACGTTTTGTGTTACTTAATGAACAATCCCCAAGATTCACCGGGTTGCGATCTTTCACTATAATGACCAAAAACTGCAGCAAGTAACAGAAATCGTAACGGAGATTATTTCCGGATGTCAAGGAATTACATAACAGTCATATCAGTTTACACCTCCAAACTCGATTGTTAGATCCCTCTCTGATCAGTTCGCTCTCTAGCACATATTTCAATTTTCATCTCTCTATTGGCTGAGCTCTCAATATAGTCCTGTAGAGACATTTTACTAGACGTTTCATCGAAATCAATGAAAGATACGTTTTTTTGCATTGAGCTT
The DNA here is from genome assembly GCF_036669935.1 of Montipora foliosa. Taxonomy (NCBI): domain Eukaryota; kingdom Metazoa; phylum Cnidaria; class Anthozoa; order Scleractinia; family Acroporidae; genus Montipora; species Montipora foliosa. The sequence continues at coordinate 12,025,067 of NC_090875.1, read as the reverse complement.
AAAAAATTGCCATCGTGCGGGCATAATGCCTGATGCTCTAACTGTAGCATTACCAAAAACTTGCTCGGACTGTTAGAAAAGAAAGAAAACATCCAACCAGTGAGTGGAAATTTCCCCTTGACGATTAACTGGTTGACCACATCAGATAGCCCACTTGCAGTGGAAGCTGTGGAGTATATATGTGATCCAGCAAATGAAGGCAAACCTATCATACAGCAATCTCCATGATCGAGCCAGGTGAAACAAGGATTCGTCATGATTTGTCTTTCTGATGTTCCGAAGTTCACACCCACGGTCTTCAAATGTCACCACTAACCAGTGTTACTTTTCTATAGGCTGGTAAAAGAAGCAAAACAATTAAGCGGAGGAAAGAAGCACGTCCATCAAAAAAGAGCGGAAAGAAATAAGGCCAAAGAAAAGGGAATTTTTAAAGAGTCTAACTAATCAGGGACTTGTCAATTTGTTTCAGTGTGTGGGTGTGTGTGCATGCCGACTGCCTTCGAAAAGGCGGCATCCTTAAAACTGGTGTACGGCAAATGCAAAATACAGGCCTTCACATTTACTCATCGGACAATCTTTTATCCCTGAAATAAAAAGTAAAAAGAACCGACATTTGCTTTAACGCAAGCTTCATGAAATCGGCGTTCCCTCGACATTCCACTTTGCCGGGTTCAGACTTTTCGTTCTCTCGTAAATTCAGTTGACAGCTTCAACAATTCTGAGATGGCACGCCCAGAACCCGGATCCAGTTGTTGCTGTAAATAACGGCAAATTAAATTCCAAGCAACCTCAAAACCTTTAGGAAGGGACTAGTAAAGGTTGCAAAAACTTAAAATTTCATTTGCATCGCAAATATGACAACAGAAAACACAAATGAATCCTACAATAATGCATTGTTTGAAAGAGGCGTAAGACAGCATCTTAGCTGCCTTTCTCTGATCTCTGCAATCGCCCGGTAAATCAAAAAGGAGAAATTTCTCCTCAGGCGATAACAGGCCGTCGATTAGTGACATTGCCCACTTTAAGGTGTATGTGACGTACCAGAAAAAAAGAATGCACCGGAGAATGCTATGAAGCGCGGCGCGAGTATTTTTGCCCTCATTACTGCAAAGAGGTCTGAATAGGAACTTATGGTAAGCTTTAGTGTTCTCCACCGGGCTGTGTTAACAACTGGCTATGAATAAATATATCATATTACATGGCTTTGTGATACATTTGTTATATCATACATTTTCGCGCCACATTTCGCGCCAGCGCGAACAGTAGATCCTGTCCGGCCCTCAATCTTTGCACCATGAAGGCAAATCAGCTTGCACTGAACGATTTAGTGCAGGGCTTTCGATGCGTGTATTTTAAGCACCAAATGAACTCGAGGTGCGGCAAATTAACAGCAACCTAGTGTAAATTGCTGTAGCTGCTGAAACACCAGTTACCTCGCAAACGCAACGAGATGCGACGTAAAGGACGCCTATTTACTTCAAACGAGCAGAGGATTGTGGTAGGAAAGGCAGGAAAAAGTGACTCGGGTAAGTAACAACCATCGTTTTGAAGCCTACTACTTAAGACATTTTTTGAAAGACAGTGTCTCTGGCGAATTCATAGGGTTGTTGGAAACAATCAAACATAAACGCACACTCAAGAGAAGATGAACCTTTGAGCTGTTTGACCTTCCCCGACCTGGTGAGACGAAATTTCCGCTTGATATGTACACATCGGATATCAATACGTAAGTAGGTGTCAGTTAGAAAATCTTTAGGCCAAATTAGCTAGCGGGAAGTTTCAGGTGAAACGAAGAAAACCACTGCGTTCATTAAATATCATTCAATATCACGTAACCCTCTTTGCATCACATAAAATGATGCTTTGGACCATCACATCGCGTGAATACAACAGGCAAAGTAAACGAGATGAATTTGCCAATTGAGTTAGGAATTTGTTCGAAAAAATTGACGAAAATTAGACGACACGGATAGCAGATAGAATCGAACAAATTGAAAACCATACAATACAACATATGAAAAGATCGTGAGTGACTTTGAAATTCTATCAGAGGAAGTGACGAATTTGCCGGTACTCCCTTTTTGGGTAGGTTGGCCTGTGCGTAAAGTGAACATCCGAGGAAGTGTTTCATGTAATTGAATAGATAAGAAAGACTTCTTGTCATTGGTTAACTTAAGTACTGTTATGTGGTTGATATGATCTCTGAAAACAATTTGATGATTGGCCGAAAAGCGGAATCATTCCGCAGAAGAGGAAACTACAAATAAAATATAAAAAAAATTACGAGTAAAACACAGACACAAGTGGAAGTTTAGGAAATTGTACTCTAAACTTGAAATTTTAGACATTTGGGGTCTTTGACTTTTCCAAACCTGTTAATTACACAAGCTTCATATGTACACGAGATACGTTAATACTGTTGATGTCTTATCGGACGGAATGTTTCATATTATATTCCCAAGAGAATATCTGCGTTTGATGAAATCTCTGCATGTGTTTAGCGAAATCGAATGAAGTGTTCTTTCGGTCCATCACAGCAAACATATCAGTGAGAAAATGTGCAAGAAAAGGAGATGAATTGCGGTTTGAAATAAACAACTACAATCGAAGAAAATTCGGCGGTATACATGGATTGAATAAAGTGAAAACCCGATTGTACGTTTATTACACCAGAGGACTGAGGATGTGTTAATTGAAATTGATCAGAAAGACCTCTTTTCATTGGTTAACTTGTGGACTATTCCGTCTGTGGTTGATATGATCTCTGTAAACAATTTCATGATTGGCCGAAAGGCGGAATCATTCCGCCGAAGAGGAAACTACAGATAAACCATACAAAATACACACACAAGAGGAAGATTAGGAAATTGTAGACTAAACTTGAAGGTTTAGACATTTGAGGTCTTCAACTTTTCGAAGCCTCGTGAGTGTAGATTTTTAAGACAAGCTTGATATGTACACGAGATATGTAAATACTGCAGATGTCTTATCGGCTTGTCAAGTCAAAAGCGCATTATAATATTCCCAAGAGAATATCTGCGTTTTATAAAATTTATGCAAGCAAAGGAGATGAATTGCAGTTTAAAATAAAAGAATATAATCGAAGAAAATTCGACGGTATACATGGAATGAAACAAATTGAAAACCCGATTGTGCGATTTTAAGTGCGTGACGAGGTAAAGGCTGTGCTTAAAATAAACGCTAGAGGACGTGTTAATTGAAATAGATCAGAAAGACCTCTTCTCATTGGTCAACTTGCGGACTGTTCCGTCTGTGGTTGATTTGATTTCTGTAAACAATTTCATGATTGGTCGAAAGGCGGAATCATTCCGTCGGGAAAACCACAATTAAAATAGACCCTCCTGATTGGTTTACAAGCGGAATGTTTCGTGAAAAATAATCCCTTTCAAAAAGTACAGATTTAAATGGAGAAGTACAGATTTAAATGGAGGTCTGTTCATTGTGAATAAACTTTTTTTGGTGTGATTTGCTTTTGCGTAGCCATTGTGCGAGCACAGTGAGGTCGGGTAATGCGCACCACACTTCTTTTACCTTCCCTCCCTGACTCATTAAATCTGTGATAGTGACAGTCTCGCGACTTTGCCACCCTTCCCTGTCGACCATGTTTTTTTTTACCTCTCATGATTTGGGTGGTCATGTGCCCAGGTTGAATCAGGGTCTCTCTCTCGACGACAAAGGAGGAGAAGAGAAAGGGCCTGGGTTCGAGGTTGCTATCTAATGTGTTTACCTAATAATAATGTAATGATGATGATAATAATAATAATAATAATAATAATAATAATAATAATAATAATAATAATAATGATGATGATGCTGATGACTTTATTAGTAGTACACCCATCAGGTGGCTCTTCACCTACTAATTTCAACAGAAAGCAAACCTTGGTTTTTAAGGAGAGCGGAAAACCGGAGTACCATGGGAAAAACCTCTCAAGCAACGTAGGGAACCAACAAATTCATAGTCAAGCCCCATATGACGCAGAGTCTGGGAATCGAACCCAAGCAACATTGGTGGGAGGCGAGTGCTCACACCACTGCACCATCCCTGGTGTTACATGGTTGCAGACATTAAGGGAAACCCGCATCTGCTTCTACAGACAACTATTACGACATTAACAACTGATTCTGGCCTTATCCCCAACTCTCCTTCTCTGTCTCTTCTCTATTTTTACTTGTGTTTATTTAGAAATCTCGAAGAGCCTACAAAATACATATTTCCGCTAACTCTTGAGATTAAGCCTACCTTGGAGTTCTTCAAGTTTCTCCTTGATGCTATCATCATCTTTCTTCCACTCCTTCAGCAACTCTCGGTAACGCTTATCAACATCCGGATCCATGCACTCAGTTTTTAGTCGGCTTATGACAGTTGCATAACTTGGGCCAGATCCAAGTGCCAGAAGTGCATTGCTGATATCATGCCATAGCCCATTGAATTCTGAATCACTAACAGAAGCCTGGCTGATGTGAGCGACATTGTTTCGATAATACTTTATTCTTGCTATGTTAGCTTCAGTGCTGTTATCAGAAACTGGGGGAAGCTCGTGCCAGTTTCCAGTGCTAGCAGGAGGACTTAAGTGGCATATATGCCTTAGCAGCAAACTCAGAAGTGTAATGTCAAAATTGGTTGACGACACAGATGGAGAGGTGGTTGCAGGTGGGTAGAGCTTATCCCACTGTGAAGGATATAAAACTCTTTTTTTTCGCAACAATTGCAATGTGGTGAGGGCAGGATCAGTTTTCAAAGTCACGTGTAGATTGGATGGAAAATGTATTTTGTCAAAGGTGTCTCTGAGGACCTGGGTTCCCACGTCCACAAGAAGGCGGCACAGGCGTGCATAGTTAGTCCCCTCCTTGGTTGAGGGAAAGGCCCCTGGGCCAGATGCCATTTCTGACAATGTCGCGTACCTAAATGTGTAAAGTAAGTGTCATTTTTTGGAAATCAAATCTGAAACCAAAGTTTAACTTATCGAGCGGAGGAAACAGGTGAAATCCAGACTATTGTAGCACTTACAAAGTGGATTGAGGAAATGCAGGATTTCGGCCAAAATGATGACGAAAAGAAAGCTAGATTCCTGCTTTAAATGAATCAATTACAAAGTAAACTCTGTTTCGTGAATTGCATCTCAGATAGCACGTTATTGAGAGCGACAAGAATGGCCTTTTTGTTGTGTCAGATATTATGTATTTTTTATTTTCGGACGAACAAGCTACTTCATGGGTTATGCATTCTTAATGCCCAACTTGCATACATGTACATTTTTGATACTTTTGTCTTCTCTTGAAAATAACTTTATTCTGATTGGTCATTCTTAACAGTGCATGCAGAGCAAAAGAACGAAGAAAGATACGCGTAAGGGTTGTACGGGAGAGGCAAGCTACTACTCATGGGCTTCTGACATTAAACTTAAGTGACATTCAATGAAAGAATTATCTCAATTTCAGGCTTTGTTCCATATCGACCCCTAATTGAATGACACATTCCAAAAACGTGGACCATCAAGATCATTGCTACAATTGCAGGTCTTTCTCTAAAAGCCGGCTACCGTTGGAGCTCCGGTGGCTGTGAAGCATGAAGTCACCGGCTAGTTGGCCTACAACTTCTTCAAAAGCAAACCTCTTAAGATTTTTACAGTCTAACCACTCAATAGTGAAAAAATGCTCAAAATTGCCTACAATTGTCTTGGGAATTTCTGTTAGTATAAACCATACATTTCTTTGTCTTGCGTGTGTTTGCAATGACAATCCCGTTCAAAAAACCTTTCCCGCCATTTTCAGCGTTATCATACTAAAAGCGGTGTCTGACACGGTCAGTGTAAAACGCAGACTGCAGAGCAGGGGTAAAAAGGAAAATGAGGGTTATACATGTAATGTAACTGCTGAATTTTTTAAAGCCCAAACCCTTAAAATGCTAACCTTAGGCCTAATTAGGCATAAAACAACATTTACGCATAACTGTTAACATTTCTAAAGGGTTTGGGCTTTTTCAACAGTTGCATTATTATCTAGGCCTAATTCAGGCTAACCGAATTTCCATGTTACTGACGGTCTGCACAGTCTGCAGTCTTGCGTTTTTCAGTGTCCCATTATAACTGCATTTTACCCCGGTCTGCAGTCTGCATTTTACACTGACCGGTGTCTGACACTTGCAGACTGCCAACTTAATGCACACCGAAAACTGCAGTCTAACCCTACATCACAGTTATTGAAAGCTAACTGTTTTAAAATGGGTTCTTAGACTTAAATACTGTTGATCAATGCAGATATTTTCTATCAAATAAACTATGTACGTATGTATGCAGTCTACAGTTGTCATGCACCTCACTAAAAGTAAGCCTTGCTTTAAAAAAGATGGCAGCCAAGCGTGACCAGATTGTTTGCAATCACGTTCCGGAACAGACATTTTAATTTTCATTGCCTTTGGATGAAGTGAAAGTCTTGAAAAATTAAGACTGTTCCTTTTGTTCATAAATATTTTGTCATTTTATTGACTTAATGGCTGCCTTATTGCCACAGCCACCTACTCTCATATGGGTAGACACCCACTCAAAATGTTATTGAAAGCACCTAATTCAATTGGCACATGCCCACAGTAAACAGTCTTGCATCAGACACCTGAACCACGCTATCAAGTTGAACATATACCCCAGAGACTGCCAACAAAGTCATTAACCCACAATGCAAGTTGTTTCAATAACTACATGTACCTTGTATACTATTCCGAAGTATTGACTCCATCATGCATTTGCATCATGCATCAATACATTCCAATACCATTTCACTTGAAGATGGCAGCAAACACCGTTGAGTGGGCCCAATTCTTTGATGAATTGCTCCATTTAATGGCGGATTATGAAGCCTTTTACTACTCAACAGATTTCTATGTTGCAAGAAAATACACATTTTTGAATGGAATCAGTTCTTTTCGCTCATCAACAAGTCATACCTTTAGCCACCGAGGCAAGACAAGACTGTGCTTTTGTTGTGCAATTCATGTAAATTTCAACAACGTTCATACTTTGTTTTCGAATGGGCAACAATAAAGGAAACTTAAACAGGTACTAACCTGGGGTATCTGGGGTAGTTGTTGACAATTAACATAGTTCAGTTGTTTGATGCAGTTTGGTTACCTTATGTGTGATGGGAATCGCAGTTCAAGTTGTTGGAAAGCTTTGGAACGTGCCATTGAGTTTAGGGTCGATGTGGAACAAAACCTGACACTGCAATCATTCTTTAATTGAAAGTACCTCAAATATCTCTTGGCCTTGAAAGAAATGTTGTTGAATGTGAGGACTTAATTTTGTAGAGGTTGCATAAAATTCTTTCTTGACCTTAAGAGAAAATCCACTGAACACGACTTGCTGCAGTAACCAGTCACAAGCACCCCTCAACAACCTTTTTTTCATCCATTGAAACTAAATTTGAATGGACGTCAATCAAATGTTTCCAGTAGTCATTTGATGGAAGTCAAATTCGTCATGAAACATTTGATTGACAATTCCACCCAAAGTACGTTGTTGAGGGGCGCATGACTGTTAACCGTGCTGTAAAATTGTCTTCACCTTATAAAGAGAGGGTCTGAATGGGGTTTAGTGTTTAGTAGTTATTTGAAAATAATTTTTAGTGTTTGCTGTTAAATTGGCCATTTTTTAAAATAATGTTGACTGTTTCTGGAGAAAATACTGTCAATAATAATTATTGTTTGGAGGGTTTTTCGTGAAAACCCCATAGTCTTTAATAATAATAATAATAATAATAATAATAATAATAATAATAATAACAATAATAATAATAATAATAATAATATTATTATTATTATTATTAATATTAATAATAACCATGAATTTATATAGCACAGCTTAGCAATGTTCAGTTAATAAATGAAATACCTCAATGTGTAATAAATAGGATAGGATAGGATAGGATAACTTTATTTAGACATGGTAAACTCATCAGTCGCAACTATAAAAACCTAATTAATTACCATAATTATTACAAATTATACAACAACTACAACTACATTATTCAAAATTGCTCTAAATAATCAATAAATGTAACTATATTAAATGACAAAATAAAAACCTGCTTTACATGAGTGCCATGTATAGAATTGTAGATTAACTTGATGAAAAGAAACGCTCGCAGCCAGCCCAGAACGCTCTAAGGGAGTCAGCCTGCCGCAATTTGATTGATAAATTATTCCAAAGAACTGCTCCAGCGTAGCTGAAGCTATTTTTCATATAGTTTGTGTGTGGCTGTGGGATATCTGGTTTGCCCTCTGTGTCCCTTAAGGAGTAACTGGAGACGCTACTATGGTCAACAAATTTGGAACTAAAGGTTTTGCCGCAACATCCCCAGACAGAATCGCAGTAATCAAAGTGAGGCTGTACTAAAGACACAAAGATTGATCGGAGAGTCTCATGTGGAACGAAAGACCTCATTCTCTTCAACGCTCCAATACCAGACACGATTTTCTTACATAAAATCTCAACATGAACATTCCACTACATGAACATGAACATTCCATACATAAATAAGTGAGAAAAAAAAAAACAAAAACAATATAACATAATTACTATACTTTATTTATACGACTCTCTGAGTTGCTGTCATATTAATCCTTGTGCAGTCAGGTAGATCAGCTATGTCACCAGCAGCAACATCCACAACAATGCTTTTGTCCACAATTCAAAATAATGTGATTCTGGTTACGCCATCATCATGATCTGCATCAGACCATCAGAATTTATTAAACTGCGTACATTCCAACTTGAGAATATCAGACACTGCTCTGGGATGGATTGAAGATTACCTATTCTGTAGATGTCAACGAGTATCTTGGTATAGATGGTGGTGTATCAAACATTTTTGATATTTACCTGTGGAGTACCACAAGGCTCATGACTTGGTCCTTTAGGCTGCATTCATTATGTATACTAAAGGGGAGGGGGTGGAGGATTTTGAGGGGGGATCTAAAAATTTATGAGTTGGAAAAGGGGGATGTCAAGTTTTTTTCCTAATAAATTTTATTTATTTATATATTTCAAGATTTGTACATATAGAATATATACAGGTGTTAGAACAAAAGAATATAGCATCCCCTACAAGGTTCAACCACCTACCCAACCCCATAAACCAAGAAACAGTATAAGTATATTTAATTAAATAAAAATAACTAACAAGAACATACATTTCTTATATTTATTCTTCTGCATTTTGGACAAATAATCTTGTACCATCCCCACCAAAAACGTAATACAAACGCCAAAAGAAAAAGGAAGGCATGCTACCGGTAATCATACATGTATATATGTAAGAAAGTGTTGATAATATAATGAAATTCAAACAAGAAAACCTTTGTTCTATAATATAACTGCAACAATAATTTATATACATATATAAGGCCCAATAATTATGTGTATATTGTCAATCATTATCATTATAAATGTAACCATCCTGATCATCATCATCGTCATCCTGATCATCATCACTGTCATCTTGTTCATCACATAAATTGTCATCCTGATCATCATTTTCATTGCCACCCTTGCCAGAATTATGGTCACAGCCATGGTCATCTTGTTTATGTTGTTCCAAACAAACATCAGTAAGGTGAATATGCATATAAGACAGCCCCATGAAATTTGCTCTATAGAGCATACTTGGCTATTCTGCTTATTTTCTGGTTATTTCTGTATATGACTTTATTTAGAATTAAATGGAACATTTAAGTCTCTCTGTTTGTGTATGGAGGTGGGGGGGGGCATGTTTTTCCTTCTAATCTCTGCACCCCCCCGTAGTATACATAATGAATGCAGCCTTACTATTCATTATATACAGAACTGATTTATTTCGTATTGTTGATAGACATCTCCCACATTGCCACGCTGTTGCTGACGATACACAGCTACAGTATATCTATCATTTAAACCTGGATGTGCCATTGGTGAATCTGAATCTACTCAGCAATGCAGGCATGTATCTGCGACATTTAGGTAGAAGTGGTTGGTGCAGAATATACGATGATGACAAGACCCAGTTCCTACTCGTGAACTCGTAAACAACTTGCTAAACAGTCAGTGGACCATCTATCTGTTGAAAACTTCACTATAATTACACAGCTATTTCTGTCAAAATTTTTGGGATATGGATGGACTCTGAACTATCCTTAGAGACGCAAATCAATAAAACCTGTTAATCTTCTTTCTTTTATCTGCATGTACATACATATTATATAATACATACATAAATACATAGTTTATTCAAGATGCAAAAGCCTAAGTTACAAAAGACAGCTTGAAGGGGAAGTTAAGAGGTCATCCCTATGTTAATACTCGAGCTCCCCAACATAAAACAAGCAATCTTGGATTTCTTGAAAAGGAAAAACTAGAGGTTGACCAAATGAAGTTTTACTGGAAAAAAGTATAAAACTATGTAACATAAGACGAATAAGGAAATTCCTGAACAATGAATGCTCCGCCCCTCTGATCCATGCATTCATGACATGTCATGTTGACTACTGTTTAGTAAGTGAGTCTTTATTACGGTCTTCCAGCCTACCAGATACTGTACATGTAGCCAAATTACAAAGGATAAAGAAATATAATATCGCTGCTAGAATTGTTTGTGAGGTCCCTCGTCATTTGCACATTATGCCCATTCTCGTTTCGTTACACTAGTTTCCTGTGAGATTCAGAATGATCTACAAGATACTTACCATCACCTTGAAAGCCATCCACGGTCATCCTTGCATACAGAACCCATGCCCACAGTGCGCACAGCAGTCAAAACTGAGCTATCCAGTAAATCGTTTTCTCTTTCAAAGCAAACGGTGCATTTCTGTGTGCAAACGACGTTGTTGTTGAACTACCCTGTCGAAAGGACGTCACCATAGTCTTTTTTCGAAGTTAACACAAATAAATACATTATCAATACAGTCTTCACATTTTCTTACATTTGAATCGAAAATATCATATTGAATTTGTCTTAAAATTAGTTAGAAAAAGCACAAATAATATACTAAGCACTACAGCTAATGTTCGAATCGCCACTCGCCGGCAACCCAGTTTTGGCACCAAACTTTGTTGACAAAAAAGTTGCCACAAAACCTTTTAAACCGGGTTTTCTGGCCCTTTGGTTGGGAACAAAAAGGAAAAAGGAAAGGAACTTTATTTTAATGTCTCTAGAGTCGATTTAGCGCTGGAGCACTAATTGGTGACACTGTATAGTAAAATTATTATTTAACAATGAACGCAAATGAAGTCAAATGTTGGTTTTTGAGGAGAGGGGAAACTGGTCCGGAGTACCTGGAGAAAACCTCTCGGTGCAGAGTAGAGAACCAACAAACTCAACTCACACATGACGCTGAGTCGAGGAATCGAATCGAGGCGAGTGAGCTCACCACTACGCCATCTCTACACCCCTGACGTGACGTTGGATAGCACAGTTTTTTCCGCTCGCTGAATTCTGATTGGTAAATTTAAATTTCAGTAGCTCTTGCTGTATGCACGGTGCACCAATTTACATCTGTCAACTTATCAGCATTAAGGAAGAATCTATTTATAACTTAAGATCCAACAATGAACTACTCCTAAGCGTACACTCAACCAAGACTCATAAAACATCTTTCAGTACCAGAGCTTTTGCCCCTGATGCTCCAACACAGTGGAATTCATTGCCACAAGGAACAAACACAATTATGACACTTTTAAGAAACATTTGAAAACATCAGTGAGAAAGCTTTTAATCTGAATAGAATTTAAATGATATATATAATATGTATATATTAACTAACTGCAGACAGTACTGTTGACAGCCTTCTGGGCCTCATCAGTGCAGCGCTGATGTCAAAGTTGGAGGTTAAGCTTATAAAGCCACCCCAAATGTCCCACACATGTGGTACATCTAAGCCATGCCAGAGTGCTCAAACTAGCGAGCTATATATATATATATCATAGTACTGTCTGCAGTTAGATATAGCTGTTTGGCATTACAAAGCTTTTGCTTTCATGTCCAAATTGAGCACTCTACTGGGATGAGTCATTGCCGCTAGCAATTGCGCATGCTCACTAGCTTGCTAGTTTGATGTACCACATGTGTGGGACATTTGGGGTGGCTTTACAAGCTTAACCTCCATCCCAGACATCAGCTTTGCACTGATGAGGCCCAGAAGGCCGAAACAGTACTGTCTGCAATTAGATATAGCTGTTTGGCATTACAAAGCTTTTGCTTTCATGTCCGAATTGAGCACTCAACTGGGATGAGTCATTGCCGCTAGCAATTGCGCATGCTCACTAGCTCGCTAGTTTGAGCACTCAGAGTGGCATGGCTTAGATGTACCACATGTGTGGGACATTTGGGGTGGCTTTACAAGCTTAACCTGGTAAAATTTAAGAATCCGATCCCACCAACGCGTCGGCCGACACACCACCGACACACGACCGACATGTCGGCCAACACACTACCGACACGTCGGCCGACACACTACTGACGCGTTGGCCGACACACTACCGGCGCATTGGCCGACACACTACCGACACGTTGGTCTAAACACTACCGACACGTTGGTCTAAATACTTACTCTTTATAATTTTGTTAGTTCTTTCAGTTGGAAGCAAGAACAACTCCATAAGGAACGACGAAAACACCATTGGCAAAATGGAAACACTAGTACCTAGGTCTGCTCGATGTTTTGGCAAGGGTCGGTTGCCAAAGCGGGGAGTTAATTTAAGTCCACGGTCTTCCCTAAGCCCCCAAGCTTAATTCCGGCATTCAGGACTTTGTTGGAACAGATTGTTCTTAGCTCACCCAGCGCACGGACCACAGTAGGCTTTGAAAGGCTCGTAAGTCGCGCGATTTTGCTTCCCGAAATCTGCATAGCCCAGAGGAACATCAGATGCAGCCAGGAACTTAATGTGATAATAGATCCCTCGAAGAAGGATCCCGACCTTATTGAAAGCCATGTTCGACATCGCTTATTCGTACAGCGCCACATGTATCCGTCTTTTACCCGTGTTGTCTCTGTAAGTTCCATCTTAGAACCACATCGGGAACACTGCTGACAGCTCGCTAAAATCTTTTGACTCACGCAGAAATTAAAAAGATTCTGAAAATTTCCCAGTATAACTAAAAGATCATGGAACTCCATGTCGTATAAAGTCGTGATCAAAATGCTAGAGAATAATGAACTTAGGATCAAACTTCCGTTAATTAAACCAAACACCGTTGCTTAAAAACAGCGAATCACAACGCTTCTTATTAAACCAATCAAAGTTAGGATCGAATTAAACCAATCACAACGCTTCTT
>NC_090875.1:11991743-12001743 GCF_036669935.1 Montipora foliosa | reverse complement strand
AAGTGGTAACAAAAATCAACTGCGGAAATCGGAATAGTAAAGTTGCCATTACTCGAGTGCTGAAAAAGTTCATTGCAATAAGAAAGAGTATTAAAAGTTGTTTATTCTACACTTGTGACTCTCATTCCCTTCTTCACGCTTGTCATAACTTTCTTTGTCAGAATCTATCACTCTCTTCACATCCTAAGAACTTGTAGCAATTGTGGTTTGCTGGGTCTAATGCTTCTATCCGCTCTTCCAGTACCTGCAAACCACCCCCTTTCACCATTTTACCTCTTCTTAACACAATCTCCGCACATTTCGTCACCCCATACATCGCTCCTGTGTTATTGTTGTTGTTGTTATTATTATTATCAATAATATTATTTATTATTATTAGAGCAGTTTTCAATTGAGTGTCGAAAGTAATTAGCGAAGTGCGTTGGTTTTGCATTACTTCACTCGCTGCTTGGTTCAAAGTTCTCGCGCCACTTTTTCAACCAATCAGAAGTGAAACCAAAACCAATCGTGGCTCGCGCGTGCACATTTTCCCGCGCTTTGTGTCGGCTACGTGTAATTACTTCGAGTTTTGATTGGATTACTGGATTGTTTCCGTCCTTTTTGATTGGCCAAAGTAATTACTTTGGTTTTGTTTTTATGACACTCCTTGAAAGCCGCTATTATTATTATTATTATCATCATCATCATCATCATCATCATCATTATTATTATTATTTATTCATTCATTTATCCAGTTGGATCATTCATACAATTCTGCTAGACAGTAGAATGCATTGCTTAAGATATTCTTCATTGAGAGCTTTACATCTGGATACATTAAATATTTTGAGCTTAGACATACATGTAAAAGCATGAGAAGGAATCAAAAAATTGAATAAGGTTGCATCTATAAGTCCAATCAACATACCACTGCCGGACGAATTCTTGTGATATGAGTTTATCTACATCTCCAAATACTTCATGTTCAGTCCTTGAATGAAATAGGGCAAAACAACATACAAGTGAGGACTGGAACAAATGAAGAATGGAATCTCAATGGAGAAGGAAGATACTGAAGCTTAAAAACAGCTAAGAATAAAGTTTCTAAAATTTGATCCGTAAAAATTAGAGGCAGCATTGGAGGGAAGGTTTTATGATTCTACCTAAGAGAAGTTGCAGGTTACCCTGTCAAGATGGAGTTCCCGTTAACATCCTATGAATGGAAGGAAAACACAACCTGGCTCTCCAGTTTGGGGGTTCAATGGCAGACAAAACCTTCATGTACATGTATCACCCGAAAACAGAGGGGATTACAGAAACTACAGACTCTAAAATATTAATCAACACGTCAGTAAATACTTTGTTATGGAGAACCAGTTATAATGGTGTCATTGGGCCAAAGCCTATGAGAAGTCCACAGACTGATAGGGGCATCAGCAATGCCTAAGTCAACGAAGGTTAGCAGAGTCTAATTGACATTATATTTGTACTGCATGCAGCAAGAATCTTGTCTAGATTTCAGACCATTTCAATTATGAATGTTAATTGAGCAACATGAATGTTGCTAAAGTAAGGCCTACCAATCCAGACCTGCAGTTGACCAGCATTTGAACCCACGACTTTTGTGATACTAGTATAGTGCTCTACCAGCTGATCCAAGTGGGGGCTGGTAATTTTGTGAATTGTAATGAACCCATAGGAGATTTAGCCTCCCATGCAGAAGTTCTCAGAACTTTGTCCTTCCAATCTTGTGGACGAAGCCACAAGAACGTCTGCATGGCTCACCTGGTTAAGCTCTAAGCTTGAGCACCGATATGGTCATGTGATATTGGTCAGCAGATATGTTGTTTTGACAGGTGTCAATTGATCAAAACATGGATGTCCAAAAGATGTATGCTGTAAACTAGCATCATGATACTGGTCACATTGCCATAAATAGAGGGGTGGGAGGCTATAGGAGATTTGGACGTGAAGAGTATCAAAACTGCAATGATCTAAGTCTTAACAGGATTCTGTTAGCAATTATGTTTTTCATTATTATGGTCTCTCCATATCAAAATTTTCCTTTTTGTTATGTCACATACTTTTGCTCAATTCCAAGTTTCTTGAGTGTGTGCCAAAGTAGTGCTGGAAATGAAAATAAATAAGGAAAGATAAATAATTAACAATTATTGGGTGAGGTTGAGCAAAATATTGTGATTTGTCCATGGTGAGCAGATCAATTATTTGCCGAAGTTGAAGGCTGAGACAAATAATCGATCTGCGAGACACTGATAAATCACGATATTTTGCAATAACTGAGTTCAATAATTATTGTTTTATAATTCGATCACAGAGTTACCCCGTAGTTTACATTTTGGTTCAAATAAAGATGTCAAATCACTTTCTGACAGCTTGGGAAACTGATCTGCCATTTACACACATGAGCGTGGTTTCAGTTACAAATGAGCAGAATATTACTTGCAGCAGAACACTTCTTTGTTTGCAGTTATTTGAAGGTCACGTGTTGGGCTCTCGGCCAATGAAAAGCAGGGAAAAAACAAATCGAATAATAATAATTATTATTATGCATCCCTTGATTTACAGAATAGTAGAAAGAGGAGCGAATAGAAATACATGTACACGTACAAAGTGTAGTACATGGAACACAAGTTTTGTGTGATTGCTTTAAATGCAATTTCACAGTATTTGTTATAATATTAAAGAAAATGCGGAGTTACAGTTCACCAACTGTGAAGCCCAGTGGACTTTTACTGGATCATGCAATTACCAACAAAAATTAATGCCATAAGTGTTTGAATGAGAACTGTTTACTTACATTCAGTAATGACATGATCTGATGTTATGATAAGACTAAGTATCACCATCAGTAGGCCCATCTTTGGAAGATCGTCTCCCCTACAATGCATTCATGTCACATATAAGTTTTACATGACGTTTGAACTCATTGAGACAGATGAGGATGGGGGAGGTGCTTCAGCAGCAGAGGGCACTCGATCCCACAACCAGTTGCAGTGGGTAACCACGACAACCCAGTGAATGACCTCCACCCAGGCACCGTCGCATTGCAAACCAGAGGAAAACTGAACAATATACTTATCCTACACTCACCCCAGGGAGGATAGCAGAAAACTCACACAACACAAGCAAAAGTGCTAAAACACACACAATTTACATGTATGTGAGAGAGCTGTAAGACCTGTACAACCCAGCAAGGGCCCAGAAACCACCCCCAACGGTATGAAGAGGAAACCACTGGCCCACACCATCTCAAGAATCACTTAGCCTAAATTGCATTTAGTCACTAAAATTAATAGCTTGCTTGTGGCATAAGTTCTTTTAGCAATCTGGCCAGTGCTGCTGTTTTGTTGGAGCGTTCAGTGTACATGACTGTAAGTGAAATAACAGAAGTTTGTTACAGGGTTTTGAGGCATTGTTTGGCCTTCTTTGCAATACAAACAACCAGCAATGACATTGTCCAAGTACACAAGTGTGTGCAAAATCATTATAAAAAATAAAAAAAATGATAGGTACACCAGAATAATGATTTGTTGGGTTTCTGTTCTAGAACTGTTTGACCTTTTTCTTTTCTTTCAAACACTTCATGAGTCATACACAACAGCCTGACCCTACTGACCAAGCTGAATCTCTGAAAATCTGAAGCGCAGGTTCAGAAATTCTATACTTAAGTAATAAAGGCCTTTTGCTGAGTTTACATAGCCTCATCTAAACATGAGGGGAAGTTGGGAGAATTCAAGACAGTTATGCAGACCCAAGATGCAGTCAACAAAATTATTCGACAAATGAAGGAAATTGCTGTTTTTTTTGTACTTCTTGATTAAAACAGATTTTTTTGATACATGCTCGTATAATTTCCTACCAGCCAATCAAAATGAAATGAAAGTGCGCGTACTATCCTATTTATTTTATAAAGTTATTTTGACATACACAGTGTTCTCACCACCAGGATTTTGTCTTAGAGAGTCCCAGGGCCCCTTTTCTGAAAAATAGGGGCCCTGCAGGAGCTTAAGTGCGAAAAACATTTTCTGTGATTTCTCTGTCTATTTCATCAAGGAACGGTCAAATTGGAACCCTTGCAATGGTGGCCCTTCGACAATATTGTAAACGCATTTGATTTGTTTACCTCGAGACAGATCTTACAGGTCATGGTCTTTTTGTCAGTATCATAGGCAAGCCATGTGTATTGTGACTGCCATGCACTCTGAAAAACATGTTCTTTCTTCAATGAAATAGCTTTCTGATCGTTGCTTCCTATGTTGTCCTCTTCAACATCCTCTTCACCAGTGTTACGATTATCTTCTATAATTTCCTTACCTGATTCAATATGGTGGTCAAGGTGTCGAAGCTGCGCTACTCGAGTGACTGACGGAGGCAAAAGTCAATAAAATTGAAGGCTTTGAATACCTTAACGTTGATTAACTGGTTTCATTCAGTTGAAGAAGCAAAGAGCTGGAGTATTCGCTTGACCATTAAAAACTGCTAACTTACTTCTAATTTGCTCGTAGCATCCTTGTGTGCCTATTTTCTTGCAGGAATCGCACAAGGGCATGGCCCGGTGAGAACACTGCATACATGTAGAATAGGGGACTTAACCCACTGACTCCTAGTGGTGAGAGTAATAGATTTAACCCTGTCTAATTAACAATTAGCCCTTGCGGGTTACAGGTCAATAGCCCATGAGGCAAAGCCGAACAGGCTATTGACCCATGGCCCTTGAGGGCGAAGGGTCTGATTGTTTTAGTATCACCCCAACTAGTCAGACAGAAAAGGCAATAATAAAGTTAGCAAATGCAAGTTGAAGAAATATTTATTTGGGAATAAAACGAAAGAAAGCGTCACGCTTTTTGCTACTCGAGGACTATTACTAATAGTGTAGCCAATCAAAATGCAGGATTTGCATTAGACCACTAGTTGGGTGATACTTAAATGCCAGATAATCCTACTTGTCAAAGGTGGGAGTAAATGGGTTAACAACCCCTACATCGACTTAAAAACTACTTCATGTGTCCACTTTAACCCAATGACTCCCAGGAGTGACAATGTTTAATGCCAGACAATTCTACTAGTCAATAGGTTAGTGGCTTTGGACACAAAATGAAACAAATGATTTGAGAAAGACTTGAGAACTTGACAGTAAAGGAAAGATACACCGTACTATGAGCAATTGCATGAAGATGCGAAAAACAAAAACAAAAAGAACTGGAATTAGCATCAGAATTAGCCCCATAATTACACGTAAGCTGGGAGCAATAAAACTCAAGACTAAACTGGCATTTACATGTAACCTTTGCCCTCCTATAAGAGTGACACTTGCAAATTTTAGTTTGTGTAATGCCAGATGAGGCTTGTTTGGGGAGAAGTTGTTTCAGTTCCAGGGGAAAATTTTGGATTCGTTGTTCATCAGTGGCTCAGGGATTTCTAGTCTTGACCTGTGGAAAGTGACCCGAGTGCATTTTAGACTCACATACACGTCCAAACTGACGTAAAGATAACTCTCAAGAAAGAAACGACAGTTTTCAATTAATTTTACAAAACATGTTTCAACATTTTCATGTCATCTTCAGTCACAAATGAGCTTTTAACGGTTGTAAATTTGAATTTATATTAAGGTACATTACAAAATTACGCGCGTACAGTTTGAATATGAAAATATACGAAATGCATGCAAAACAAAAACAGAGCACATAACAATAAAATAATAGACAAAAGGAACAACGTAATTAAAAAGAAGAGACAAGTCTAGATGTCTCAACTGTAGAATAAGAATGGGATTTTCCCACTTGATGTGCAATGCCTCTTTGATCTTAATTTGGAATTTTGAGGCAGCAGAATCTAAGATCGTGAAACAATCTGTATTACAAGAGTCATGTACATGTACATGTAGGAACAAGTGTTGAATCATACCAATAATACGTATTTGCAACTCGCATTCATCATTCTTTGTCACTAAAAGTCATCCCAAATGCAAAACCATTACAATATTGCACAGTGCATTAACTATTATTTTTCATTACCAGTCAACAAGATCACCATGTGCTCCACTTTTGTCATGATTTATCAAAATGTATCCTTTGGACTTTCCCACTTCAATTTCTACCAAATCTATTCCAAAAACCTGAAATGCACAAAGTAAAGTATCTAGTTCAGAGCTCCTTATTTGGATGTAATGTACTGTACATGTGTAGCTCGTGCATTTTCCTGTGTGTGCAGCTTCGATCTTATTTTTGTGCATACCGTAAGCGTCCATGTATAAGATGCACCCATAGATAAGTCGCACCCCCAATTTGGAAGCTTGAATTTTGAAAAAAATATGGACACTGTTAGACAACAAACTTAATAGTTCCAATGAAGTTCTGTTAGTAAACAAACAAGGACAAACAACTATGGTTTCAAAACACTGACACGGTGGTTATTATGAGCTTTCATATCAATTAAGTCTTTCCATAGCAACATTTCACTTGTCATACCTTTATGTTGTGAGTTTAATATTATAAAAAAAAAAAAAACTTAAGATGCTCTCTCCATGCTCTCTCCCCCGATTTTTGATTTGGCTTTTGCGAAAAAGGTGCAGCGTATACATGGACTTTTATGGTCTTTGGGCATAAAATTGGTGTCTTAAAATCTTCAGCTTTGTTCCAAGGAAAAGAGTTACACGCTTCAAGGTCATGTGCAAGTTTCTGAAAGCATATTATAAAAAGTGTTGAAAAGGTCAGAAAAGGCAACATAGACTGTACAAGTCATGTTAGTCATGCCAGATGACAAAGACAACAAGGCTAGAAATAGCAACCCTTGACAATGTAGACAAAACTTTGTACCTTTTGAAGATTCTTTTTTGCATGATCAAAGACTTGGTTAAATGCCTTTGCATGCTCCTTCAACACATTTTTACTGATATCTGCAACAAACCAAAAGTTACATTGTAAGTGTACATGTATAATTTATCACTTTCACATTTTAACCACATTTTTTTTTCAGAACCTACAAGCAAAGTGAACATAACATAATGTGCAGACTTTATGGGATATTGGTGGCAGAAAAAGATGTCAAACAACATTTCGAACCTTTAGATAAATGCATACTTAGGAAAGACGATTTTAAAGGGACAAATCTCAGTAAAGTTCAATACAATGTCCCGTGAGCAAACCACAAAATAATAAATACATATGTACAGTAATTGCTCTTTGTTGGTTAATTTTTTAAAGCATCAATAGCTTTTTCCTTTACATGTAACACCATGACGTTCCGGAAGATTTTTTCTAGAGTGTAATTTATAAATGTAGTCTCCTGGCTTTGACAGCAACATTCAAGTTGTAAGTGTTACATGGACTGGAGGTTGTGGATTTGATTTCCCTGCTGCTGTATCTACATCAACTGTTACAAGTAAAAGTACAAAAGGCACTGTGCCGCAAATAACAGCCCCTCCTTCCTCAGTATGATCTGTTAGATCCTGTAGGAAGAGAAACTGCATCAAACCTGGATGTTTTCCGGCAAATAATTATTTGTAGCCACTTGTGCTTCTTCATGAACTACGATATCTCTCACTAAGGGCCTGTTCACATGGAGGTTGGGGGACCCTGGGTAGGTGAGGTACATGTCCCCCCTTGATATGCAATATTCATAGCCCTTGAGCGCTGGCGTCAGGTTTTCAAATGCTTCGGCAGAATATTCAAACTAAAGATGAACATCACCCCAGTCAGGCGGGGGTACCCCACCTTCAGCATTCATATGGAGAAACTCACCCCAACTAAGCGGGTTAAATGGCCCACCTGACCGGTCAACCTGCCTCGCTGTACATGTACCGTACCTCTCATGTGAACATGATCAAGAAAAAAAGAGAGACTGTATAGAGAGATTGGCTACCACACCGAGGTGTAGCTCACCTCCCTGAAGTCCCCGACTGTGGTGTTTAGCTTAAAGAGACATTGGGTGATTACTATGTAATGTACAGAAGTCGAGAAGCATGGCGTGTTTGTGAATTAAAGTGTATTATATTAAAGTGTGACGAATCGGTTTATGTCTTGGCAATCACAACATTTGGCGCCGAGGACAGGGATTCGTGAAATTTACCAAAGTGGTTACAGATTAAAATTTGCACGTGTATTTTGTCCAACGATCGGAATGTCAGCGCCTGGAGAACAAGCGAGCGGCTCGACTGCATAGTCTTTGCTGGGGATATTCGCATCTGTGTCGATATGAGAAGAGCTAATGAAGCAACTGAAAGGGAGAGGCACCCTATTCCTACCATCGATGAAGTCCTGCACGATTTAAAAGGGTCTACTGTTTTCAGTAAATTGGACTTGAAATGGGGCTTCCATCAAGTAGAACTTGATGCAGAATCATGTCAGATTACTACCTTCATTACACACAGAGGTCTTTCTCCATAAAGGAGGTTGATGTTAGGAATAACCTAAGCTCCAGAGAATATCAGAAGATTGTCAAAGATGCCCTGATTGGCTGCAAGGGAGTTAAAAATATTGCTGATGACTTAATCACCCATGGATGTGGAATCCAGGAACATGAAAAGAATCTGCCTGCTGTTCTGCGCCGTCTCAGAAAGTGTGGATTGACCTTGAATGAGAAGAAGTATCAGTTTAGACTTCCAAAATTAACATTCTTTGGACATGACTTGAGAAAACAATGAATTTCACCAAGTGAAGAGAAGGTGTCTGCGATTCAAAATTCCAAGCCACCACAGAACACCGCTGAAGTCAGATCGTTCTTAGGGTTAGTGCAATGTTGTGCCAAGTTCCTGCCAGATTACGCCCAGGTTGCTGAACCGCTCAGAATCCT
The DNA here is from genome assembly GCF_036669935.1 of Montipora foliosa. Lineage (NCBI taxonomy): Eukaryota > Metazoa > Cnidaria > Anthozoa > Scleractinia > Acroporidae > Montipora > Montipora foliosa. Next base: position 11,992,953 of record NC_090875.1, on the reverse strand, counting down.
TACAAGAAGGGATCAACATGGTTAGGGAGATGCCCAAGAGAAATCTTTCCAGAAGTTGAAAGATCTGCTAAACCCAAGCAGATACACTTGCCTACATTGTACTTAAAGAATGGATACGGAAAGTGAATTGTAGCCGACGCAGGTCCCACAGGTGTAGGAATTGCTGTTCTCACTCAGCTACAAGATGGCATGTGGAGGGTGATCTCCTATCCATCGCAAAATCTTACAGACGTGGAAAGAAACTATTCCCTGACCAAAAAGGAAGGTCTTGCATTGGTATGAGCATGCAAGAGGTTCAAGCTGTACAAACATGTTTGTGGTCGAGAATTTGAGCTACATGTAGAGACCGATCATAAACCTCTGAAGCACATCTACAACACGTCCTCTAACCCATCTGCACGAATAGATTGTGCAGAACGATAGGTCCTTCACTTGCAGGAATACAATTTTAAAGTGATTTACCGTCCCGGAAAGACCAACATCGCTGATTCCCTTTCAAGGCTAAATTCTATGGATCAGAAAGATCCCAGTGGCAAGGAAGCTGACTTTGTTAGAGTTATTGTACAAGAAAGTATGCCAATGGCTATGAATGGAAGAGAAGTTTAAAGAGAATCAGAAAAAAGATCCCGAACTGTGTAGTTAGATACTACATACAAAGTGGTAATTGGTCTCAATGCAAAATGCCTCATTACCTGAGTGTGAAGAATGAAATTTTGCACAATAGGAAAGTTAGTCATGCGCGGAACAAGGATCGTTATCCCTCAGAGCCTCAGAAGTTAAGTACTGCGTTTACAGGGTTGTAGCACATGAGGGGCATCAAGGTATTATGAAGATGAAAACACAATTGAGGACGAAAGTTTGGTGGCCCAAAATAGACTTTGATGCAGAGAAAGTTTGCAGAAGCTGCCCGGGAGCAGTAGAATTGAAGAAATTCCTGTTAGCATACAGAACAACCCCTCACAGCAGTACAGGGCCGCAGCAGCCCCAGCATTTCTAATGTTTGGAAGGGAACTTAAGACCAAGTGACCAGAACTATACATATAAATTATCCCAATGAGAGTGTTCTGGATGAAGGCATTAGAGATTGTGACTGGAATCAGAAGCTTGCAGGCAAAGTGTATGCTCACAAACAGCGACACCCTCTTGATAACCCTATTACCCCTGGAGATAATGTTCTTGTCAAGAACAGCAAGTCATCTGGAAAGTTAAC
>NC_090875.1:11966743-11981743 GCF_036669935.1 Montipora foliosa | reverse complement strand
GCCCAATTCACCTAGATCTCCACTAATGTACACATACATGCATCCATAGAATCTCCATGTAATAATTTATTTGTGAGGATAGGCTGACTTTTTCTTGCAAAGGATGAAAGTACCAGAGCAAGCTACATACTTTTATTTCATGTAAAATAATATTCTTGCTGGGTTTACAGAAACAACAATTTCTGAAGCATTCCTGCACTGGCCGAGAGGTTTTCTCCGCGTACTCCGGTTTCCCCTCTCCTCAAAAACCAACATTTGACTTGACTTACTTTCATTGTTCATTTCAGTCTACAGTGTCCCCTATTAGCGCGTGCCAGCGCTAGAACGACTAGCCACTTAAATAAAGTTCCTTTCCTTTTTTTTTTACTGGCACTGTGATAACACAAACCACAGGTTTCACATTTTAGATGATAGTGGACTCTTGTTTTGAATCAAAACAAAACACACAGAAAAAAAGATCACTTTCTTTGGTATAAATGTACATGTATGTCCTACATGTAATTTGCATCATTTTGAAAGTAAATTATATCTGGTAAATTTTCAAAATTTCATTATAATTAGATCAAACAGTTTTATTTTGAACAGTCAAGGACTTATTCTCTATTTCTTGCATTCACCATAATACACTTTGTTTGCCCCCCAAATTTTGCATTAACCATGGTCTTCAAATGCTCTTGGGGATACTGTATATTCCCAAGAGCATTTGAAAATGATGGTTTATGCAAAACTTGGGGGGGGGGGAGGGAGGGAGGGGGCAAACAAAGTGTATTATGGGGAATGCGAAAAAAGAGAATAGCAAATAGCTCCCATTTGTATTTTATTAAGTTAATGACACCTATTGTTAATACATGTTCAGTATGTTATGCGCTGATCAAATCGAAACTTCAACATCCCCCCGACCCCGGCAAACCATAGGCATTTGATTATCCTCTGTGTCCGGGGAGTGGGGAATTTGACCTTTACTAGCGTGGGGTGGGGAAAATTGAACTGGAAGCATTAGGTTTCAAATAATTTTTTTTTCAGGCACCGAAATCGCTAACATCTATAAAACACGTGTTTGGATGACATGGAAGAGTTTAAAGGAAGAGACGCAGCATTTGTGAGTGATTGGCTTACTAAAAAGGCTTCAAAAGGTCTTTATTAAAGACAGCAGGAGCTGACAACCATGTTCTTTAGTAGGGCATTTGAACACCATTTTGGCCTGAGGGGGCAGGAATTTGAACGATCCAATCTTCAAAAGTTCAAATGCCCGGGAGGGGGGGAGGGGGATGTTGAAGTTTTGAGTTGATCGGCACATTATTGCCTTATTGACATGCCAACAAGAGCCTCATTGGCTGCTAAAACAAAGGGTACGGGTACTTTTGTTCCTATGGATGACATATTTAAATCACAAAAAGAATGTTTGTAAGCAGATATCTTGGTCCATATAGAATTATAAATAGGATTTTACGTTTCTGTAAAATACAAGCTAAGGCCACTTTAGTCCACCTTTATAAATTACAATCATGAATGGGTAATTTTTGTCATTCAGTGAAACATTAAAATGGCCCTGCATCCTATGACTTGAACAAAAATCATTTCATAATCAAATTAAATTTGCTAACTCTACCTTCTGCCAGATCGTTGAGACTGACTTGATCCGTCATCCTGCAAAAAAAAAAAAATCACGTTCTGCATTTCTTTAATGGAATGATTTAAGTAATGTAACCTTGTAACTTTCATACAAACCTCCAATTCTTCTACTCTTCTCCTTTTAGTTTTATCCTTCGCTTTAGGCATTTTAAAGTAAGAAATTTACGCAGAAAAATTTAAGCGAAATCAACAATGAATATCATGTCTGATCATCGATTCCACGTTTCCCGCCATGGTGTTCAATTCAGTTCCGCGCTTATGTTTTCGAAATAATCTGCTGACCATTTTAAATGCGCCTGCCAATCGCTCCTTTTGGCCCTCAGTTTTCCACGGCCGACCGGCACGAATCCTGCATTTGTCCGTTTTCCGGGTTGTCGTCCGGTTTTCGCCAAGAGAAATGGCAGTATCCCCGAAACGAAAAGGCATTATTGATGACACTACACCATTGATATGCAATATAGAGGGTGTTGTGAAGAAAGAATATGTCGTAAGGGTTTTTTTTTGTAATGTTCAGTACTTTGCGGCAATGTTGTAGCAATTTTGTGCGTTGTCAACGTACTTTCGTGACAGCTGAGCTTTAATTGGGATCCTGCTTTTTGATTTCCCAGGATTATCTCATGAGAGTACAAAGAGGAATCAACCCTGACAATTCTTGGCAGGTACAGTGCTAGTTCGAGATCGCTATTTCCTGCTAATTTTATTGGCTCGTACGTATATATGTTTGTACATCGTATTAATTAGCTTCCACGATCGAGTTCTCAATTTTGATGAGTTTGTAGTTTGTACAGATTTTTGGCCATGGTACAGTTGCGTTTGGCTGGAACTTTGCCAGCACTCAAAATCAATTTTCCTTGGAATAGAAAATTATGGCTGTCTTTATGTACACATTGGCAAATAACAAAAGTAAACAGGAGAGTAAATTGTTTTTGTTTTTCCTTTTTTTTTTTTAATTTCTTGTGTTTTGTTTTGATTCAAAACAAGAATGTATCTAATGAAAAGGATTGCAACGTGTTCTTCATTTTTGGTGCACACTCTTTTAGATAATGAGATTTCAATGAAAAATATTTTGTAATTTGTTGTATCACTGATTTTACCTTAAAAGTTTCTGGTTTCATTGCTTTGGTGTTTTTGTACAAAAATAAAATTTTGTGCAGCTGATTCATGCGTTTTACGGTTCATTGACGCTATCTGAACAAGCAAATGGCTTCCTATGAAACTGCACAACGGTATGCGCTTTTGACCTTCTTAATAAAAGAAAATTTGCTCTCCTGTTATAAACATTGGTAATCGCAAGTTTCCTTGTTAAATCAATACCACTTGTATTTTCATAATTACCCATGTCATGTGATATTAATCCTTAATTTTAATGTTCCCCATACAATTGCCTAAAAGTATACTAAAATAAATAACTATTATTACTGTGCTCAACATTTCATATAAGTTGAACTACATAATTATGAAGGGGTAGTTTCTAAAGAAACTGTGGTGCTGCGTCGGTGGGGAAGTAGTACACAAAAATTTGGTTTTATCAACGGAGTTGATAATGTAAATTGGCCACCGTACAGAGATTCTAAAAGCTGACGTTTCGAGCGTTAGCCCTTCGTCAGAGCGAATTTATTTTGGATTCGCTCTGACGAAGGGCTAACGCTCGAAACGTCAGCTTTTAGAATCTCTGTACGGTGGCCAATTTACATTATCAACTCCGTTGATAAAACCAAATTTTTGTGTACATAATTATGAATTGATTTTCTTAACAAAATATCATTTCAGTCAATGAAGCTACTTATGCAGTTGCAAATTATAGTAAGCCTGAAACAATTAATCAGGGCTTGAATGAAATGTGATTGGACTGCATGATCAAGGAGCTGTCATGATCAAGGAGCTGGCCGCACAGGCATCGCGAGGACACGGGTTTAAGCCCCGTTGAGGTCCTGCGTGGATCATAGCTTCACTTGATATCATATCCTCAGTTCAATATATATGATTCATTTTATATCATGTATATATCATTTCATTCCATTAGCAGGACTTTTCCTTTGATGTAATCATTTGTTTGTTAAAATAACTCAAATTGTACAAGGTAGTAGCTCAATAAGCTACAACAACTCAACAGAGTAAAATACTAAGTCTGGCCGGTTTCAGCCGGTTTGGATGTCGATGGGTTAAATCTTATTAATTGGTATTTATAGTTGGAAATATAGAACCATCATGATTAGCTACAGATAATTATATCAATTCCCACTTATGTCCAGGAATGCACCTAATCACCTTATAGTTATTATAGGAAATTAACTCGAATTTGAAACTTCGCATTAATTTGAATTAATGTTAATTTCCACGCTGTTAACCCATAGACCCCTGAGGGTGACACTTAATAAATTTTAGTCTGTCTAATGCCAGACGAGTTTACTCGTCAGTGCGGGGCATCGAAGGGGTGTTTGAGGTACGAATGGGTAAATTCAAAAGGTGTGCGTTAATTTCCGGACCTTAATTACCATTATTTTCTCCTAAATCTGTGACATACTCCAGAGATTTTTTGCACCTAGCCAAACAATATATTTTATTTGCAAGTGCACTTTAGTAGCAGACACATTAATTTTCCACATTTTAAAATTCCACCCCTCTTTTGCATTAATTTCCTTTATTGGGAAGCAATTAATTCCTTCAAATCGCATTAATTGAAGTCGCATTTATTTCAAATATGTTAATTAATGTGAGCATAAATTTCCTATAATAAGTTAAGGTAGATGCACACCCAATTTTGACATCCAATATGAAGTGTCCCTTTAATTAAATAGTCTAAGCCTTTGCTACGGGACACTGAAAAACGCAGACTGCAGACTGTACTAACCCTAACCAGACCGTCTGTGAAATGAAAATTTGGTTATCCTGAATTAGGCCTAAATAACAATCGCTTTAACCCTAATTAGGCCTAAATAACATTCAGGTTAGCCAGTTTACGGTTCTCTCTCAATAATAGTGAAGGTAACACCATATTTTATCCTGGGTCTGCACGGTCTGCACAGTCTGCGTTTTGGTGTGACTGCTTTTGCTACCAATTATTTATTTCCAACAATAAGGTTTCATGCATTATTTTTAGCAGCTTAAGAGATTTTACTCCATTAGAAAGAGTAAAATTAAGTAACTAATTAAGTCTCAATCCTATAGGAGTCAGTTCACTTTTGACTGGCATTGTTAATGCATTGTTAATCCATTGAATCCATTAATCCATTAACTGTTTCCTATTAACAAATATTAAAGCTTGTCTTGAATTAGACAGTAAAAACTACTACATGTAAGCCTCACTCCTTAGGAGTGAGGCTTAGCACACGTGAGGCTTAGCACACTTGTTGTAAAGAGTAGGGCATGTAGTTCCCGGTGTTGTGGTCTGTCTTCTGTGGTATATCATGGTTGGGAGAGTAAAAAGGGCGCACTTAATTTGGAGCCTCACTCTGTTGTGCGACCCCACCACAGTTGTGGTGAAAGTTACAGTTACTGTAAAAAAAAGTCAATTGAGAGGATGCAGGAGTTGTAATTCAATCTAGAGACTGGTTCCCAGATATCCCAGGCACCCAACCTTCACTTAAAGTGACGCAGTTGTTTTAAAATGCATGCAGCTTTAATCTTGGGCCGATCGAAAACAACCTTGTAATTAATATTTAAGTTGGAGAAGGATGTGTTTTTTTTTCTGTAGGTTTCTCACAGGTACCGTGATTTTGTCACAATGCACTCAAGCCTTGAGGTAATCAACTCCTTAATACACAAGTGTTTTCTTTTTTTTTTTTCAAAACTGCTTTTTGTTTAAGATTACTCTAGAAGCCTAAAGTTAACCAAAATTAATAAGAAAAGGCTTGCTGCATTACAATAATTCATCTTGAATTTCAGTGAAGCTGTGCCTTGCATCAGATTCACATGCTTACATTTTATAAACATTGCACCTGTCCTTCAACATGATTTGTCTTAACGAAACTGACTGATCTTATCATTTGGTGTATGTGATGCACAGTGGTACATTACCATCAGAAAAATATGAACTATAATATACATACATGTATATAATCATACTGTACTGTATACATTGATGTAGATAATGTACCATGCTATATATATCCTGCTTTCACTTTTATTGTTTCTGCATCTTTAAGCCCCTTCCCAAGTTGCATGGTTTGCACAATATTCTTTCCATAAACAAAGTTTTATTTAACAATTATTCGCCGAAGGCGAAGTGATTATCGGTGAATATTCACCGAGACGAAGTCAAGGTGAATATTCACCTATAATCACTGAGCCTGAGGCGAATAATTGTTTTAGTATAAATACACAAGTGATTATTTCAAAAAAGAGAAAAAAAAAACATTTCAACGCGAAATCATCTTCACTTACAGTGGCAAAACGACTACTGGCAGCCATTTTGTCCGTCGAGGTGATTATGGGCTGATAATCCGAGATAGCGAGCCAATGAGAGCACGTGATTTTGTATAATCACCTGTGTATAATTTATACTAATAGCACTTATTGCTCAGACAGTTGGTAATTGTGGCCTTTTTCCTTTTAAATAATAGAATTTTAAGCATTATGCAATACATTGTAGGGTTAATAAATGTTATCTAGGTATTTAAAAGCATAGTTGTTGTTAGATAGTACATTGTATAATATTTCATTTCTGTAGACTTCAGGAATTGAGCTACCTTTGCCACCTAAAAAAGTATTTGGTAACATGGATACAGCATTTATCGCTGAAAGACAGCAGGGTCTACAGGTAAATAATCAAGATTTGTGTTTTAAAATATTATTTATTAATTATTAATTTCAATATTACATGTAATTAATATTATTACATTGAATCATTTAAATGTAGTATGCATGAATGGTGCCCTCCGCATCCTGAAGGGAAAGATTTTTCAATACATAAAACATTGCAGTATCTTGAAAACCCCCTTTTTTTCAAAAATGTATTCATTTGTCTTGTTCAAGTTGCCAACTTTTGGGATAGTGGAGGTGAATATTGTTCATTGTACATAATGGAATTACATAATGCCAGGCATTTAATGATTACAATCAATGTGCCAGTTTAACAGAATTTACAGTGAGTCCATTTGTGTTATTGTTTGTTTGCTTTAACTGTTCAAGCCAAAATAATAATTATTTATTATTGATGGTATAAATATTAATAAATATAACATTAGTTCTGTTTTGATCTCCTTTTAATTTCAGAATTACATAAACCTTGTTTTAGCACACCCTTTGTTGGCACGCCATATCTTAGTCAAGAGATTCCTTGACCCTAACAACTACTTGTGTGATTTTCAAGGTAAATTTAATATATAATATTGAAGGATTCAGCTGTAACAGTTACTGTATGTAACAGTAGTTGTATATTACATGTAAATGGCTTGCAAGAAAAATTATTAAATTTTAAAAACGCTATGACAGACAATAAATACCGGTATATGTTATTTGTCAGCTGGGAGGTCGATATAGCGAAAAACTGTTACAGTAACCGAGTTTCAAGACCAAAGTCACAGTTTTTTGCTATACGGACCGACCCATAATTAGCATGTAAATACTTATTTATTATTTTCCTCTTTTTCCTTTCCTCTCTGAAAACACTTTTTCAATATTATTGTTAACTCACACCATGCTTGATAGCGAATGCAGTGTTAATTAAAGTGACTTACAAACTGAACTTTTCAAAGAGAAATTTTTTATTTGAAATGCTATTTCCAAACCTCTTGTCTAATAAAAATTAACTTCTGTATATGTAAATGGATTCGGTGTTAAAAAACCAACCAAGGCTTGGATTCTGCCAGCCGTGAGCGGGATGGGTGAGAAAGTTTCACCCACTCCCGGAACAAATCGGATCAATTGCAGGATTTGTTGAATTCCGCCCGCTAACGCAATGAGAAAAAAGAAGTCTTTTTAAACAAAAATTAATATTACTGGTGATTTCAACTACATTATATTAGTCAAGCCATTTGGTCTATCACAGATAAAGGACAGAACTTCTTGTCAGCAGTTGGCAAACTGAAAAATGGTGAAAAGGTAATTAATGAAAGCAACAAAAAAGTTTAGGTTATAAGTTGTTTTTTTTTTTCTTTCCTAAAACAGAAAAAGCTATGCAAAACGTAGCCATGTTTCTGAGATCAGTGCCAAACTGGGAAATCGTGGAATCATTACCTGATATTGGTATGTTAACACTACATTGGAATGATGGTGATGAGGATGATGATGATGATGATGATTACGTGACCTCTTTCGATTCCTCTCCCATTATTAATTTATTGCACAGTTTGGTGTACTAGTACATTTACATGAAAGATTATAAAGACCCTCTTTTCAATTTCCATTTTTAAATGGTTGTTTCCATTTTTAAAAGGAGGTGTGTTTTGTACATCTAAGAGCAAGGGGAATTGGGGAGAAATTTAAACTGGGGTATGGGACAACAATTTAGGCAGGTACCATATTGGTTTACCAAAACAATTTGAAATATTTTGCAGAAAAACAGAGTTCAATTCTGCAAGATTAAGGTTTGATGTACCAACATACATGTAGGAGTAATTTGGATTACTAACAGGGCTGGCATAGTGGTCACAAGAGCACTCACCTTCCACCAATGTGGCCCAGGATCGATTCCTGGATTTTGAGTTTGTTGGTTCTCTACTCTGCTCCGAGAGGTTTTTCTCTCTCCTCAAAAACCAACATTTGATTTGATTTCTTCTGATTTCACCTTGAGACTTACATTTATAATAAATTAATCAATTAAGTGATGATGATGATTACATTGTATAATAATTATTGTTATTATAATTACTATTACTGTGGTCATATACAATGATTGTGCTATTGCATTGTCACAGGGTTTAAATCCGATTCATGTGAAGTACCATACATTTCCTTCAAACTGCTTCACAGACACCCACTTTCCTGTGACAGACAGTCAGTGATAACCTGATTAATTCTATCAATTATTATTGGAAAAATGGAAAAAGCATAATACACACTGTCAGTTCCTTTGCAAAATCAAATTGCATTTTCTGAGGCTCACTTCTGTAGACTTTTTTGTTTGTTTAGTTGGTCAGAATTGCAAAGTTTTCTTCTGGGGGTGAGTCTTGATCCAAAATAAGGGCCATCGTGACAGTGGTACACTGTGTAGGTGTGATTGATACATGTACTCATACTTGCAGTACTAGACTAAAAGTGTGCTTTTAATTTCTTCAATTTGTCTGAAGTTTTTTCCATGTGGCAAGAAAACGAAAAAAGATATTTCTTTTGGGAAGAAAGAAGAAAGGTGGCCCGCCTAGAATAGCTTTGCTAATTGCGGGTCGCTTAGGACTATGATGATATTCAATGCTAATAAACAAATAAATTGAATTGAATTGAACTGAATTGAAGTGAACGGACACAGCTTGATAAAAGTTTGAGGGAAATGGTATGTTTTCATGAATTCCTGACTAAACTGAGAACCTACCAGAGAGTTTAACCGAACATGTCGGACTACGCAAGATAGCTGTAGTGAGTTAATAGTGACAGAAAGTGTAATGATTGTGAAATCTGACAACTGCTACATAACTACTAACTAACGAGAGCTAAACCAGAAGCCTTGTGTGCAATTAATAATACTCACCAAGGCACCTGTCTGATGTTTATTAATTATTCCTGGAAAGACAGAACATTACATACATTATACAGTAACTTTTGCAAATGTTTCAGGTTGGCGGATAAGGAAGCAGTTCTTTTTAATAAAACCTACAGATCCTACCTTGAAAGATGTTAGAAATATTCTCACCTGGGTAAGGTACCTACTGTTACAGTAGTAACTGAAATCATTGATCAAATTTATTCTTCACCACTTATCATAGTCCATTTGTAAATCTCAAATGTTATCCTTCACATGGTTTGTGCTACTCCTTGAAGTCCTTGAAAAATCCTGGAATTTAATTTGGACTTCAAGGGCACTTGAGAAGCTCTTGAAAAAAAGATTTGGTGAGAAACTGGTTGAAAGTCCCTGAATTTTTGCGTGGATGAACTGAAGTGTTGAAAATTGTTGAGATTGCTTCAAGCTAAGTTAAAGAGACATTTCAAAAATGGACCCCAAATTTGACTAATTATTTGAAAAGATTACTGGAAATGCAATTAAACTTCCTGTGTATGCACTTAACTTGCAGGCCTCATTGCATTGTGAAACGGAGGCCATTTTTAAAATGTTATGAGATGTGTTCGTGTGTAGTTTGTGACGGTATGATGCATAGATGATGTCAAGAAAGGTATTTCAGCAAAGAAAACACTGAAACACAATGTACCCTGTATGGCATTAAAAGTCTTGTTACAAACACTCCTTGAAAACTCAATTTCTGGTTCTTGAAAACACCTTGAATTCTCCTGGAATTTTAAGTATAATTACAAAATCCAGCAAGATCCCCGCATTCGAAGATCTTGAGTCAATTATATCACAGGTTACCCAGACTCTCTGTTTGTGTCACATACAGGTTTCATAACATGAGTAAATATAGCCTAGAGAACATACACCTGTATGGGGCGAAGACGTGAAGTTTAGGTCTGGAAATTTGCTAGAAAATGAAAATAAAAATTGACTGTGATTGTGGCAACACTTACCACATGGTAAGTTTCATCGATTTTTATTTTCATATTCTGAAAAATTCCCAGACCTATTAAACCTTGTGTTCTCGGTCCGCACTGAAAGTTGTGGATCCTCCTTTTTTCTCCATTGATTTATGGCAAAAAGGTTGGTCTGTAACTTGCTTACGGACCTCTAACACCGTTATTAAGAGGTAGGTACAGCCTCTGAATAGTCAATTTTTTTAAAAATCTTGCACCTCTTTCCAATGTTGGTGTTATTTTGCACCTGTATAATTATTATACTTCACAGGCAATTTATTTTCATACAATTTTGGACCAAGAGTTCTTTTCTTGCAGACATCATATGGTCAAGATTTTCAAATGGATGAAAAAGACTTGGATGTTATTTTAAAATTACTCACATCTTTACAGGTAAAATCATCAAGATCTTGGTGGCGTAAATTGACCCCCTTTTAACAATAAAATAATTGGATTTCAGCATTTTTTATTTTGTGGGCACAGATCTGTCTATGACAGGGATGGCACTAGGATTTTTCAATCTGGGTCCTGGGACCCGCATGTTCGGCCAAATTGGGGTCCCAAACATTTTTTGGGGGGTCCCAAAATCTTGGTGACCCTCTGTGAGAAAAAGAGTATGTTTTAAATTATGAGAAAAAGAGAGTAACCAACTTGGAATTAATATTGACGCATATGCATAGGACCGGCCGACAAAGGCTTTTTCTAGAGCCGTTACATTCATTCCTGGACAAGAACTCTGTTAATGAAAGAGCACCCTTTCCAAGGGTTTACGCATCACTGGTTTCCTGCCTTAGGAGCACCGAACCGTGACGTCTTTTGCTATATATTTGCATTTAGTGACTTGCAGAGTACATTCCTCTGAAGAAGACCGCAGAAGGCGGTTGAAAATTTAGTTTTAACCTTTTTAGATGTTTTAAACTCCATTTCTTAGAACTTCAATTATGATCACAGCTAGATTGCTCAAACAGTTTTACAGACAACAGAATATACTGACAAATCAAAGCAAGTTGTGTGAGTTATTCAAGTCAGTGCCTTGCGTCCTGGGACGCATTAAAATTTCGATGATGCATTTTTTGGATTTTATTTGCGCAAAAATGCACGATTTCTGCGTTAACGCGATCCCTGTATGATCAGTGTGGCAATGGTAATAATATTAAAGGGAAATGTAGCGAGAGATGGCAGTAATTAATATTTAATGATATTGATTATGATCATGGCAATAAAGACGATTAATGTTACCAGGCGGTAGTGGTGAATTCACTGTGAAAAGCATAAAATTTAATGCAGCAGTGGCAACTTACATGTAATAATGATGGTGATGATGACGACAAAGATGACAATGACAATAAATTATTGAGAAGTCTAGATGATGAATGAAAGATGCTTCCATGTTATAATGTTATTGGTTTCAGCATCCTTATATTTACCCACCATCTTTTACGTCGTGTAACTCAGAAGGTGTCATAACTGTGAGGAATTTTCTTCCAAACGGAACATTGAGAGATTGCCTTTGCAATGTAAGTAAAATTAATGTTCTCTTGTAGTAGTATTTAAGAGGAAAAGAAGCTTATATACATGTAAGGTGGAACTGGTAGAAAATACATATGTAAAAGCTAGAAGATGTCAAGAATACAATACATGTAGTTATTTTAAGTAGCAGAAGAAGTCAGGTGATGTGCCTGTAGGGTACAGTACATTCTTTATGGAGCCTGGACTGTCCCTCTTCCCTCAGAAATTAACTTCTTTAAAGTGGACATAGTTTTTGAGCAAATGCAGAGATTGTCAACCCATTGACTCCTGAACCACACCCAATTTGTCGAGTAGAACTGGGGACTGATATTGATGATAAAGATGATAATTTAGAAGTGGACCGGCCAGTCTTTTAATACACATGCAGACAGCAACTTGCTTGGATTTAAGCTGATATTCCTTTTTTGTTGTCCGGCCCTTCTTCTTGCTTAGATCTATTATGCCCTGTTCACACCAAACCCTAACCTTGTTTCGAAGATGTTTAGTTAAACATGTATGGTTTCAAAGTGTTTTCTTTTTGTTGACTACAAATTTAGCACAGATCAAAGCATGCATTGAAACTCATCCGAATCTCATGTAAAAGCCAGCCCTACATTTTTCTGTGACTGATTTTCATTTTATTTAAATTAGTTTAATTAAACACGTCTTGTTGATGTGAATGGGGTATAAGATATTCTGGTTGTAACTGGTGGCCAGCCTGACTGTATATAAGGGCACTGTCCATTTAACAGCACTGACCAGCCAGACTGGGCATTTGGAAGGACTTAACTAACTCTGCAACGCATTCAAATTAAGCCACACTTCGAGGATGATGTATACTCTCCAGAAGAATGTGAAGGATTATCATGCAAGTGTTCCTTCGAATTGTTGCATTTTCTTTGCAAATTATTGGGTCTGGCCGGCCAGTTCTGACAAAAGGAAAGCACCCTATTAAAGAGACCATGTTAATTAGTTCTGTGCTCAGTTACCGGGCGTTTGAATAAAAGCGAGGCTAGAGTTGACCTTGCTTTGATACAAACCTCATTGCTTTTCTTATGTAAGTCATGTTGTTGTAATGCTAACAGGTTCCATTTACTTAAGAAAAGTGGTGTCAGGTTTGTAGCAAAGCAAGGGCAACTCTAGCCTCTCTTCTTTTATTCAAAGGTCTGGTAACTGAGCACAAAACTGTAAAATGGTCTATTTATTTTCTGATACCTTTCCTAATGCATAGAGCAGTTTTCAATTGAGTTTCGAAAGCAATTTATTAGCGAATTGCTTTGGTTTTGCATTACTTCATTCAGTGATTGGTTCAAAGTTCTTGCGCCACTTTTTCAACCAATCAGAAGTGAAACCAAAACCAACCATGGCTCACGTGTGCACATTTTGCCGCGCTTTCTGTCAGCTACGTGTAATTACATCGAATTTTGATTGGATTACTGGATTGCCTCCGACCTTTTTGATTGGCCAAAGTAATTGCTGTGGTGTTGGTTTTATGACACGCGATTGAAACTCGCTCTAGATATGGGCCTAATCATGTAATCGTAACGTGGTGGAGAACTTTCCTACTCCTGACTTTGTTTTGAACTAGTTGAAACAAATTTGCAATGTACTGTTCTGTAATTGGCCTTTTTTTTAAACCTAACCTTGATAGAGACTTAAATTCCCTTCTGATTACAGTGCTGGAAATAATTTTTCTTTATTCACAGGACATATGTCCTTTCAAATCTTCCTTTTGGTCGGACATTTGACAAATTGGACCGGACATAATTTATTGACTGACAACACGTTGAAGAAGAGAACTCAAGATGTGCTGGTGAGATGTTCGGTCATCGTGTCCGATCATAATGTGAAATTGGCCGGACATTTTCAAAATTTGGTCGGACAATGTCTGATGTCCGACTGTTATTTCCAGCACTGGATTACTAAGGTTATTCTGAAGTCGCTACACCATTAATATACAGCCACTATTGAAACTTCTGTGCATACCTTTTTTTTTCTTAACAGGCCAAACCTAAACTAAGTCAACTTAGAAAATATGGTAATCCAAAGAATAGAGGGGCCTTACATGAACAACATATTCAGCTCTTTGGAAGACAGATCTTAGAGGTAAACTTAACAAGTTTGTTAACCTTGAGCACCTTAGCCATTACGAACTTCAAGGAAAAATAATTCAATCAAACCTCAATTTTTTTTGTATTTAGAATTCTTCGCTTTCATTAGTTGTTGTCCTTCAGTAGCATATTGAGAGTAATGATTCCAAGTTCGAATGAGGCCTAACACTATATACTGTGAAGTTTTATATACCCAATTATTCCATCATAGATCAACCCTAGTATTGGAATTGGGCCAGTAATTCAACTGACAAACCTGAGGTTGACGGTGCACTCATTTTACTCCCCCCTCTCCATCAGTGCTCCGTTTTACGGGTATGGCTTGGCTTCCTTGTGAAAAACATCTCACATACCCACGGCCTGCTCCCGTTCTGGCCTTGTAGCTCAGTTGGTATAGCAACGGTGATCAAATCCGAAGGTCGTGGGTTCAAATCCCACCCTGGTCAAAGTTTTTTGCTGTCCTCGTGTGGGCCCAATTCCAATACTGGGGTTCATATCTGATGGAATAATTGGGTATATAAAACTTCACAGTAGTGTTAGGCCTCATCACTCGAACTTGGAATCATTATTCTTCGCTTTGTTTGCCTTCTTAATATGAAGAAGAAAAGAGAAGGAAAGGTCCCCACTCAGTCTCAGTATGCTCACATTCTTCAAAGAAAAAGTTTGTAATTTGATCAAAATATGGTATTGTTGGGTTATAGTCAGGGCACCAAAGAAATTAAGTAAAATGATGCATGCCACATTCAATCAATCATTTTGTGGTCTTGCTGTTGCTGTCATATGAAGCTGCTAATTGTCCATTTTTTAATACTTTCTTCTCCTTGAAAGAGTGACTTTCTACTTACTGTATAGGGCTTGCATGCGCTCTATATTACTACTCTCCACCAAGGGATTGTTGCACTGAATGTGACGTAGTATTTTGCAGTCATTAGTCTTTCTATTCCTGATATCTAACCTCTGGTTTTCGTTTTCTTAGGCGTTAAGGTTCTTACACGAAAAAGGGATTCCCTATGGTTAGTACATTTCATCATTTGCACACAAAGGGTAATGTACAGCATTTGTTTATGATGTGAACGCCGCTTTAGTCTTGAATTTTGAATATTGCGTGTCCTTGTTTTAAAGTGACACGAGT
>NC_090875.1:11946743-11956743 GCF_036669935.1 Montipora foliosa | reverse complement strand
AGGTTATGGACGGCGCTTGGATCAAAGTGAGTTTCGACGCATGGCAGAGGCCTCCTTTCCCGTACTTGTCAGCCCAGCGAACACAAAAAGAAAAGACACCTCTGCTAGCAGGGAATTATTCCACCGTACTGTCAAGTACATTTATCAGTATAAAATTGTCATACAAATTTGCGTGTATAAGCAAGGCTATGGAAACTTTGCGTCTTTGCTGTGTCGTCAGTGCTGTCTGTGAAATTTTCAATGATGGTTGTTTTAGATTCCAAGCAAATTAAAAGAAGTCGTCAAAGCAACGAAGGAGAGATCAGAAGCCAGACTCAAGGAAGATCAAAAACTTGTATGTAGATAAGTAATCAAAATTAAAATCGTTCCTCCTCTAAGTAAGGTGCCTTCTGTTCAAAGTAACGTTTATGCTTTTGATAGTGCCCACAAACTTTTTTTCCCACTTAAATCTTCGCAAACGTTCAAACTTTCCGCAATCCTAACCCACGGTTCGCTCTAATTTTTACTCGCCCCTTCTCCCGAAGATTCACGAACTCGAAACCGAATGGTTTTAGACCCGATAAAACACGACTTGCGAGTTTATCGGAAGGGCTCTAAGAACATTCCACAAGAAGTGTGTCCCTCTGGAGTTCAAATTGTGAGAGCAGAACATTAGCGTACAAGAAAAACAAGCTAAGCCTTATTAGATAAAAAATTCTAATGAGCGAGTGTTTCATCGGCTAGGCTGTTTCGCTGATGAATTATTAATGGATTTTGAAGGACATTTCAAGTTCATTTGAAGTTGATGACCTTATTTAAAACGGGAATTTTCGACATTCGCCATTTTCTCGTCTTATTCCACAGGAAGTCCAAGCGTTAGATGGACCTCAAGAAAAAAACTTAATTTGTGCAATTTTATATTTGTTTTGCCCGATCATGTACGTCTAACACGGGTTCCGTTTGTTAAACCCATTCGTTCGGTCAATCACTCACTCATGCACTCACTCTCGTATCCTCCAATTTCGGTCCTCAAAGATTCCTTCTTCCCCTACCGTTCTCTTTTGCTTACTAAGAGACTGTCGAACGCACTTCAATGACCCCACAATACTACTAGTTTATTTGTTTATTTATTGTATTTGTGGTTATTGTTATCATACTGTACTTTCTTCAGCTGCGGCACTTTCGTCGAGCATCCAAGGCACATGCTTACCACATGTCAGAGGAAGAGAAAAAGAAACGAAAGAAGTCAGTTAAAAAGGTGAAATAAAAACCTGCTTTGAAGTGACAAGAAGAGCGTACATTAAGCCCGGCCGATCCTCTCTACATTAATCATCATGAAACTGAGGGAAACGCAGAGGTTATCCCAATCGAGCTTGGGATCTCTTAACTAGAATCAACAGCACTTTGCTTTTTGTTGAGGCAAAAGCGGTGAGAGGTTCTAATGGTAGAGTCACATTGCAATCATTTCACACAAAAAAAAATAGTCCCGCGAGATAGAAGCATTGGCCAGATGAAGGGGACTTGGCCTCGGTTTCTATCTATTTAGCGTTTCATTGCTGTGAAACGACTTGACAAGCAAACTGGTAACGTGCGCTGATAAGCAGTGCGAGATGAAAATGCCACAAAAAACCGGTACACGAATTATTTGGTACATAGATTAGAAAGTAGAGACCAGTCCAGTCTCGTGTAGTAAGGTATGATATGGTTAACATGTTACGCAGTGATGAGCTCGACACGACGAGAAATCGCGTTCCCTCTTGTGGGAGCTTTCGTATTAAGTATTCGGAATTAAAAGACCGAGGTTAGCTTTGTGTCCATTTGAAACGGCTAACGTCAGGCTAAAATTTGCGTTTTGCTAAAAATCAAAGAAACTTGACTCATTCAAGCTCATTTTTTTGCCTGTTAGTAATGTAGTCGCATGGGTCCCATGCAATTAAAAATTAATTTCCCGCGTATTTTCAAAGTTTTCACGAAATTCGCGACTCGGGCAATTTGGAAAACTTTTAAAATACAAGTAAAAATAATCCTTAATTGCACAAGGGCACATTCCGATTACATGTTTATCTCATTCATTGAGGGAAGCCCGTTTAATGCCGCGACAAATGACAATCAACTCATCTGACCAATCGGTTAGGACGGTGCCTACTAAATCAAAGGTATTTTGCGCGGTTTATACTGAATGTGCGGGAAAAGCAGATCTTAACAAATGTTATTGAAATCCAAAAAGAAAATTGGGGTAACCACGCATATTTCGAAGATAATTAATCAACAGTATTTGTAAAAAGCTCTAAAATACAAAGCAATGTGTGGCGTTCATTTCCCAATTGAAGCTTAATTATATCTGAAAAATACATGGTTACCCCCAATTTTCTTTTGGGATAACCGACAGCACTTGCTAAGTTCTGCTTTCACCCCTTAGTTTTGAACCGCGCAAAAATATCCCTGTATTAATAAGCACTGCCGATAGGAAATCCGAGTATCTCGAGATGCGCAGAACGTATGCGCAATAAAAATAGTAGGCACTGCCCTTAAAATTACAGCAAACACGCTTTCATTCGGTTAAAGTTCAATTAGATAAATCTTTGCTGTCAACAGAAATATCACTAAAACGTATTTTCTATGTGGATAAAGATTGTCACGTAACCTTGCGTGCTTTGGCTGAGCAACTGTTGACTAATCAGAAACAAGTAATCATGCCCTATTAATTGCCACGAGTACCCCCGTGATAAGAAAAAAAAAAGATCCCTCCTTCTCAGCGAATCAATATTCAGTATTTTTGCTCCGTGTGTGATAAAAGACAGATATCGGGCCGAGCTTCACAGTAGAGAGACAAAATAGAATGCGAGAATTTTGGTAATTTTATGACAAGCAGAAGCCCGCTTTTTCTCGTTTGTAATTTCACGTTTACCGTTTCACGTAAACGCGATGTTAAATCTCGCTTAAGTCTCTCCTGTGTTTCACTTTCAGTTACAAAAGGAAGCTTCGTTAACAGACCCATCACAGACGTCAGGTAAGCGACTTTTGTTGCTAAGGATTTATGAGCCTGCATAACTGGCGCTATGTTGTTCGATTTAAACGAGTGGCTGAATCGAATAGTGACCAGAGACCTTGAGGCGAGCGTGAGGGGGCTGGTGCCCGCACTTGCCTTGTGGTTTGCCGCGCACGCTAGACAACGCAAGCCTTTTAGAAATGGATGTTGTGCAGTTATATAGATAAGCTCTTTCTGACTGTTGTGTTCTGGTATGATTTCCACAGCTCCTCCAGCTTCGCCTTTACCAGCCACAAGAAATCACGGTAACAATGCAATTTTTTTTCCCCTTTCGCCAAATTTGTATGCTAGTACTGCTCCGTTTGTAAACGGATTTTCCTCGACCGAGGCCCTGCGTACAACTGTACTTAACAGCGGTGGCAGCTGTAGTGTCAACTATTACTAGTTTGTAAAATATGCAATGTCATTTTTGCTCCTGTATTGTGTTTGGGGCTCGTAGACAAAGTGTTCGAATGCATTTCCAGGAAATCATTCATCATCTTTAAGACTGTTCTCTTTCATAAAAAAAACCCAAAATTAAAGAAGACTTACTTTTCCTTTTTCTTTAAATTTTCGACGCCATTGTTTTCATTCAAAAACGTTTTGTCACCTGATGTTTCAAGTTGCAGTGTGAGTACGATGTTTTCATAGTAGCCCAAAATTTCCTTTTAAAAGGAACAGGACAATCTCCCTCAATCAAAACAGAACGGGACGAGCGTGTTCCTTTTGCACAAAGTTGCTTTCTTTTTTTTTTTCCATTAAGAGAGTGGGTACTAACGATTTACACTAAAAAACATTTCCGTGGCCAAAAACCGCGCGTTTCACTCGCCGAGGGGCATGGCTCTAGTAGGACGCAGCAGATGGTACAGGATTTTCCGATCATTTCGGCTAAAACGAGAGTAGACAAATACCTCTGAAGGGATTCCTTTTTTCCGATGAATTTCCGGTGGAAAAGTCTGTTTCCTTTTGATTTACCGGAACAACTGGGTTTTCCCTACAAAAGGAAAACGCCCTTTCTTTCGACCGTAACAGGAGCCAATGACTAGGGGCGCACAACTTTATTGTATTTGTGGAACAGCGCTTTTTCAGACCGAGTTACTTTTAGATTGATTTTCCCCCGAAACCAGACCGTTGCAGCTAATCACAAGATTTAAACGAAAAAATTATTACCCACGGGATTGAGAATGATCACTTGTGCAAGCCAAATCTTATTTAGAACTCGTCTAATAATTGCTTGATGTCTGAAATTGCCGTTACATGGACCTAGAAATTATATTGTCCACAATGGTAACTGAAGCCAGTTAATGTATTGTCCATTGTGTCCATTGACCAATCGCGGGTCGCTAAATCGCAAAGGTATTTTTGGAATTTTGAGAAAAACCGTTTTCCCCATATAAATCCCTATATATATCGAACTTGGATCACCTGTGGTTTAGGCAGAGTATACCCGCTGGGTTAGGCACTGATCTCTAGTGATTAGGTCTAAGCGAGCGGCGACTCGAAATGCTTAGCTTCAGGATCCAATGACTAGGAGCGAACAACAGTCCTATATTCCTATCACGGCGTTTTCACAGACCGATTAGTTTTTAGATTGAATTTCCCGCGAATGAGACTCCCGCAGGAGCCCGATGACCAATCACAGGAAACTAACTTGACGTCATAAAGTCACCGAACCGGAACTGCCTTTGTTGTTTTGCAGGAAATGTAGTCCAAAAATAGATTGGCATGTAAAAATGCCGTGAGATGGCCTTAGTATGGGAGTTGCTCGCTCGAATTCCAGTCACAATCATTGGTTCACCCGAATGGTGAGTGCTCTCAAAATTAAGTGTTCACCCTGCAGTCTTGAGCTCCTTTACGGGGTGCAGGGATGGCGCAGTGGTGAGAGCACTCGCCTCCCACCAATGTGGCCACGTTCGATTCCTCGACTTGGCGTCATATGTGGGTTGAGTTTGTTGGTTCTCTACTCTGCACCGAGAGGTTTTCTCCGGGTTCTCCGGTTTCCCCTTTCCTCAAAAACCAACATTTGACTTGTTGTGTTAATTGTTAATTTCACTTTACAGTGTCCCCAATTAGTGCTCCAGCGCTAAATCTACTAGACACTTAAAGTTCCTTTCCTTTCCTTTCCTTTCAACCAAAACTCAAAGGAATTACACGTAGCCGACACAAAGCGCGGGAAAATGTGCACGCGCGAGCCACGATTGGTTTTGATTTCTCCGTCTGGTTGGTTGAAAAAGTGACGCGAGAACTTTGAACCATTCACTGAATGAAGTAATGCAAAACCAAAGCAATTCGCTAGTTACTTTCGACACTCAATTGAAAACCGCTCTAGCAACGAAATTGGCAAAACAAAATCGCTGACTTTTAAATGGCCAATCTTTTTTTATTTGGTTCCCTTTTTAGCTCCTGTGCCACCTCCTCCCAAGTCTCCTGCACCGCCGCCTTCTTCTTCCCAGGCCTCTGCGAAGAAAACACCGTCCGCTCCAAAGACCGAAGGGAGAGGAGCGTTGCTGAGTTCCATTTGTGATTTTAAAAAAGGTGCATTGAAGAAAACGGAAACAAATGACAAAAGCAAACCGAAAATTTAAAATATCGGTTATCTTAGAACTTAGCGTTCACCATATAATTTAGGTGATAAACTGGTATGCCGCAAGTCTGTGGTCGTATCTTGCTGTAATCACCCAGCGTGACGTGATTCTAACAATGGTGTACTGATATTCAAATTGGTCGCTGCGAGATTCGTTAAAGGTCCTTGTTCACCCAAAAGACATTGCGCGCTTGTGTTGTTGTTTTGAAATAATTCCAGCGTTTTGATTGGGTGGCACTTCTGCCAGGCTTTTCGTTCATCGGATTTTGCGTCTGCACGAAATTCAACGCGACGCGGAATTTTTTTTGGGTGAACCTGAGCTTTTAAGAAACGAACAGAATGAAAGAAAATTCAGCCGCTTTGATGTTTACCTGCGCATTTTACTGAGCCGTTAAGCGTCAAGGTAAATATCTATAGACCTACTCACACGGCATAAACTAACCTAGGTTCGACCCGGGTTGAAATTAACCCGGGTTCGCCGCTACTTTGTTCACACGGAGTAGTCCGTAAAACTGATGTGAATACGTACCTTGGGACGAACCTGGGTTTGTTTTACACGCATGCGCATTTGTTTCCAGAACAGGAAGACGAACAGGACTTTGAGTATGCAAAAACACTTCGTCATCGTCCCAAGTGGATCCTCGATTCGTATTTTCATTGCTCATTCTGCACGGCTTCGACACGTTAAAATATATTCGGAAAAAATGGCGGCATGAAATACGCACACGCAATACTTGATAGGTGGTACAAGTGCTCATGTGTGAAATGAAATTAACCCGGGTTCGACCCAGGCTCGCGTTCACGCGGCACTCCTTCAAAAGTAACCAGGTTCGACTTGGGTCGAATCTACCTCTGGAGATGGGTTTGATTTAACCCAGGTCGAACCTGGGTAAGCAGCGTTCACACGACGATAACTAACCCGGGTTGATTTGAACCCGGGTCGAACTTAAGTCAGTTAATGCCGTGTGAATAGGGCTTATCGCATTCATCCAACACTGGGTTGAATAGTTGTGTTACTATATACCTCACAAGCGGAATTGCTAACAAACAAAACTGTTACTTACCAATGTGTATAGACCAATTTCGATATATTAAAATTCAGTCCCAAACAAAAGGCATCAACTCGAGGCTCTGGGGAATAAATATAAGAATTTGTATGAGTTTATTCCTCAGAGCTTCGAGATGATGTCTTTTGTTTAGGACTGAATTTTAATATATCGAAATTGGTCCATTTACACTACAAATAGCCATTTTTGTTTGTCTTCGGCTGCTCGAGTGAGTAGCACTTGCTTACCGTATCACCTCCGAATCATCCAATCGGAACGCACGCAAAGCACAACTTGTGTGGTATATACTAACAAAGGTTACCACTCGTCAATGAACGCATAACGATATTAATAGACTATCGCATAGAACGATTTGTCACGTATGAAGTTGGTATATATTTGATAAAGAGAAAAAAGGAATATTTCGAAAAATAATCTATCCACTCATGGACGACTTAGGAAACATTAGTATACATCATCATTAGCCGTGGGTGAGAATTCTGCGCGAGTCAATTTCCTTCTGAAAACATGTAACGCTTAGGACCACCACAGACGACGCAAGTTGTTATCCATGACTATTTCTGTCGACAACTAAATTAGTTTTCCAGTCGCTGTTTGTAGTCGATAACTTGATTCACGCACGCTTTGTTTGTCAATGATAACTTTTGTTAGTATCACCCAACTAGTGGACTAATGCAAATCCTGCATTTTGATTGGCTACACTACTATAGGACTATTAGTAATAGTCCTCGAGTAGCGAAAAGCGTTACGCTTTCGTTTTATTCCCAAATAAATATTTCTTCAACTTGCATTTGCCAACTTTGTTATTGCCGTTTCTGTCCGACTAGTTGGGTGATACTAAAGCAATTAGACCCTTCGCCCTCAAGGGCCACGGGTCTAATTGTTAATTATCAACAACTAGAAGGTTATCGATAACAGCTTGCCTCGTCTGCGGAGGCCCTTACGGAGGTGAAAGTTTGTGTTTTAATGTAAATGATTTAATCTCTTGAGCGTCTATCGAAGTACGTTTTTAGCATTAAGTAATCGAGAAGGGTAAAATCCCTTGCGATAAGATCTTTTCTCTGCACCTGCAACAAAAGAAGTAGATTATGTGTACTCTATTGGATGAATTAAAATACATCGTATTTCCTCTTGGCATGAATGTGCGATTTTTCTTTCTCGTGATTGAAAAATAGCGGGAGCTCATCTCCAGTGCTTGGCCTTGGAGTCAACCCTTTCCCGAATAGATTTATAGAACGCCTCCCTTGGGAGATTTAGCACTCCCACTGTTGTAAAAGCCATTTTCCCTGGGGAGATTCAGTACTCCCACTGTTGTAAAAGCCAATCTCCCTGGGGAGAATCAGTACTCCCACTGTTGTAAAGGCCAATCTCCCTGGGGAGATTCAGTACTCCCAACGTACTGTTGTAAAAGCCAATCTCCCTGGGGAGGTTCAGTACTCCCACCGTTGTAAAGGCCAATCTCCCTGGGGAGATTCAGTACTCCCACTGTTGTAAAAGATAATCTCCCTTGGGGGATTCAGTACTGCCACTCTTGTAAAAGCCAATCTCCCTGGGGAGATTCAGTACTGCCACTGTTGTAAAAGCCAATCTCCCTGGGGAGAATCAGTACTCCCACTGTTGTAAAAGCCAATCTCCCTGGTGAGATTCAGTACTACCACTGTTGTAAAAGCCAATCTCCCTTGGAATTACAGGAGATAGAGGTTCCGCTGCAAGAGCTCCTGAAATTGGTAGATATCAAGCGTGCTCTTTTTGGATTGAAATGGATAGTGGATAGTGAAATGGATGATCTTCTCTAAAGTTCTGGCGATGTGGTCCAACAGTACTTGGTCAGGATTTCATTGTAGAATCCATCTTCACTTTGAGAACTTAGTAAAGCACGTTTTAAATGTAGATTAAAATGCAATTATTGATGATAAACGGCGTGATGGTGGAATAGTTAATAGACGACAACTTTCTTTGTTGTAGGTTTTTGATATCTTTTTTGGCCTTGACCGTGCACAAAATAAAATAATTTTTTACTCCGTACTGATGAACTAACCAATAGAAACGTGTTGGTTACGTAATTCATGAATAGTGTATGAGCTCAAAACAAAAGATTGTGCACGTTCGTGGACTTTACAACCTAAATCTTGGCATCTTTGTTTGCTCCTTTGATGTTTGCCGAGCTTCCAAACCAGTCCCCGCTATTAACTATGATGGTGAAAAGCGAGTGAATTGTTTGGCACCGTGCGAACGGACAATCGAAAAATCAGTGTCCGACAAAAGCCATTTGCCATCAATAATCAGTTGAACAAATGCAATGTGAACTTTGTAGACGACTTAGGCGTCTGAGATTAGGCCGTCTAGAAAGACGATTGTCCGTCCAGATGAACAAATCGACCGAAATTCACGTTTGACGAACAAATCGACATAATAACTAGCGGTGGAAGCGATGGTTTATGGAAAGTTTTCAATATGGCGGGAGGAAAGATTGTTGGCGCTCGAAAGTGTTCAATATTGTTTCGGTATGCGACTGGCTATAGCCAACTCGGCCCAAAGCGCCTTGTTGTCCCTTTGCCATCCCATATCCAACGGGCGCTCATGGAATATTTGTTAAATATACCTTAATGACCTTATATGCAACGTCTGTCGTGAAAAAAAAAAAACTGAGACAACATCCTGTCGTTCTGTAATTAAAACAGTTCAGAATTTAATGAAAATTCAATAAAACAATTATTCCATTCGCGCTTATTGGATATGAGACTGGTTATAGCCAACTCATTGGCTATTCTACGTGCGCTCAGGGAATAATTAACAAATATTCGCCGCGAGGTGAATAACTGTTTTAGTATAATTACATAGGTGATTATTTGACAAAATGGTACTTTCTTTAAAACAATTAATTCCTTCGTCTGTCACCTCGACAAAACGGCTCGCGGCCATTTTGAAAAAAACAGCTTAGGTCATTATCGCGTAATAATCACCCCAACTGCAACCAATCAGCGCAGAGAATTTTCATTAATCACCTATGTAATTATACTTACTGTTAATTATACCATGCTCTACAAATATCATTAACTATACGCATCAGTTTTTTGTTTTTACAAAATAAAGTAGGGAAGATTTATTCATAATTTGTGGACGTTTGTAATAACGGCAATTATTAAAAACTGGATCATTAGATAATGCAATTCGAGAGTTTTGATTGGCTAAGCCATCATGGGTTATGAGCCATTATACCATGATCTACAAACACGGCAAGCATATGCGTGATTTTTTGGCCCTTTTTATTTTTATTGTAGTCTAGTTTTCTATATTTTGGGGGCGTTTATAATAAAACAATTATTCCACTCGCGCTTGTAG
>NC_090875.1:11939243-11944243 GCF_036669935.1 Montipora foliosa | reverse complement strand
TCCTCTCTGACCCACTGTGGTGTAAGGATGTCATTAAGCACTGCCCACTGAGAGTAACATAGAACACGCCTTTTCAAGATTTTACGGCGACCCTTGTGAAGTTGTAAATATGTTTTATAAGTATGTCCATAGTTAAGTATGGTATGGCACAATACACTACTTTCTCTTGTTGCAATTATTTCAAGAAGTCATTACGAAGCCGTTGAGCTAAGTTTCACCCCCAAGATCAGTGTAGAGCGAGTTTCAATCGCGTGTCCTAAAACCAAACCAAATCCAAAGTAATTACTTTGGCCAATCAAAAAGGACAGAGACAATCCAGTAAACCAATCAAAACTCGAAGTAATTACACGTAGCCGACACAAAGAGCGGGAAAATGTGCACGCGCGAGCCACGATTGGTTTTGGTTTCACTTCTGATTGGTTGAAAGTGGCACGAGAACTTTGAACCAATCACTGAGTGAAGAAGTACAAAACCAAAGCAATTACTTTCGACACTCTTTAGGGGAATCTTTGTTTACAATTTTTGTCTCATTAGCACAAGGCTATCGTTTTGTAAGATATCAGAAGAGAATAAAGTATTGCATTGCCTAATGATCTATCTCTGAAAAATTTGAACACGATATACCAGATCTCTGAGCATCATTGCCTATAAAATTCGACTCATTCTCAAACAAAATGGCCGTGTTTTCACGAGCGGTTTTTCAGGTCGCTTAGCGAGTGATAACCGAAAATTCCGTGAAAACAGTTCCTTTCCCAAGTCGCTTAAAGTTAAGCCAGTCGACAAATTTCAATAAAATTCTCACTAAATTTAAGCTAATAAACCAGGTAACTTCAGGGAGTTGGCAATTACTTTCGGCCAATAAGGAGTCGCTTGCGGTCATTCAAATCGAAATACAACAGGAGTGCTATTTTTATTATTTTTATTATTGCATTGGCACGTGCTCTCTCCTCATTTAATCTTACCCGTGGAAACACATCATTTTTAAGTCGCGTAACGAAGTCTGCAAATTAACCACTTTCAGGAATGTTAAGGGAGACAACAGTTGTCGTGAAAGCACGGCCACTGTGTGATATCATTTGCGCATTTGCCACTCAAGAATTTCTCAGTTTTTGATGGCTAATAACTAGCTCGTTATCAAAGCTAAAAGGCTTAAAATTGGAGATTTAAGCAATTTTAACAGGTTCTTTTAGCTCTTGAAATCAAGTTGTAAACAACATGATGCCTTCTGTGAGCACATTCGTGTGTTAAAAAAAAATTGACGAATGACGTTAGCAAAGATTCCCAATAAAAAAAACAATATCAATTAAAAGAATTTATGCTGCGAGTTCCCCGGCTTTATTATCGAAATTAAGTCAAAAATACACACCCATATTACTTCAACTGGCAAATACCTTTCAAGCAGATAAGACTCTAAATATTTATTTGAAGTGATATATATGTTTTCAAAACTACTTTAACATCTAAAAAGTTCCTTTTTTATACTAACTTTGAATACATAATTTCTCTTGGAATACATTTTCTACCTAATGCTTTTTACTATTTCCCCCGATCTGAAATTGGGGAAATTTATACGCTAAAACTGCCCAGATTGCTTCATGCACCTCATTTGAAGCTAAATCCAGGCCTTTGCATTTAGCAACGTACGAAAAGAAATGGTTCGGTAATGCGCAGTCTCAGTTCTCTCCACATTACCCCGTTAAGGTTATAAAAGTTTTAAAATATTATGTTGCTCCATTTCAATTTGATCAAATTCTCTCTCAAGTTTCCTCAATATATGAACTGTGAAGTATACTGCACATTTATAAATTATCCTTTAAAACGTTTAAGTTCCAAAAATAAACCCTCGTTAAAAACGGGTAAAAATGACTAAAAGCTTTTATGTATTGTGAGAAGAGATGACGAAGAATTGCTGTTGTTAACGGAAAATGTGTACCTTGTTTGAATGTGCGCGTGTGATATTTTCTGTTAGCGTAAGAAAACATAAATAGTTTGGAATTTTCGCGTTAAGGCAGGGAAATAGACAGGTTTTATGCTGCCGGAGTGTTGATTTTCTTGGATTTGCATAAAAACGAGTTGCGATTCGCTTAAAATATCTCGCCGGTTTTTTCTTCAATCCCAATGGCAGAAACTCCTCACACAAGTTTTTCGCGATGAGGGTCACCTGCATTTTTGTGTGAATGTAAGTTCATTGTTTCTAGATCTGTCAAGATTACTTCATCCCGCAAACGTCTAGAAAAGTCTTACTTCGCTTCGTTTCTGCGGGAATACATTGATCTAAACAGCATATCACGTTTTTCACTATCACAACTGTCTTATTTATATTTGATTGCTTGTGTGTGTGTCGGTTTCGATTTTCCGAATTTACCTGAAAACTGCTCTGAAGGTAAGATTCATTGTAATAGACCGAACACAAGTTCGAATGTTTGCTCAGGGGGGTGAAACAAATCGGAGATATTGTAACATATCGAAATGTGCTGTTAATCTAGGAGTGGTTTGCGAAACCGGCTTAACGCACGCGACAAATCAACATAAGTACGCCTTACGGCACGCGACACATGTGTTGTAACCTTAATATTGCTTTTTGTTTTCGATAGACTCCTTAGCTCAGCGTCTAGTCTGTCTCCATTTCCTGTTTAATAATTGCTTCCGGTACAGAAGTCATTCTCAGTAAGGCTTCGGGTGATTTAAATCCACTTGACTCCTCATGCTCCATGTCTTGACCAGCTTCCGGAAATAGATCCGCGCGTAAATCCTCCTTGTTGCTTCCTCCCGCATCAGTCTGCTCCTCCTTATTCATTCCTGATACCAAATCCTGTATCACGGCTGTTTCCTCGGCCGAACGGGTTCCGCTCTGTCCCGCACTAGCAAGCTCTTTCTTCCCCTCGGGCGAAGAGCCATTTTCGGAGATTGCAACAAACGCAGAGGAACTTGTATTCGAAGCTTTCTGTTTGGCGTGCCATCGCTTGTGCTTGTTAAAGTTCGATGGATCACTGAACTTTCTCGGGCATTCTTTGCATTTAAACGGGCGGTCCCCAGTGTGAACGCGCACATGTATTTTCAAACTACTAGAACTGAAAAAAGTCTTGTGGCAATGTTCACACCTGTATTTCTTTTCTCCCGTGTGCTTCAGAAGGTGTGACTTTAGCGATGTGTACTTAGTGAAGGTAGCGTGACACTCGTCACACGTGTATGACTTTCCAGTGCGTTCCGGTCTCTCGCTCGCATCATCTCCAAACCCGGCCACGTCACTGGGATCACCTAAAAAAATAACAAAGACAGCAAAATCGTCATTTAATCTCAAAACACGAGGATGCAATTATTATGTTTGTTATATACACTATTATTGAATTTCCGACCTCGGATATTCCGTTTCTAGCTTTCTGATTGGTTCACTCAATCTCGGTTATCAGCTCATATACCGTATGACCTAATACTAAATTTGAATGCGTCAAGTGTTGCCAAGCTAGAAACTGATTGGAGAGGGACTTCCTCCACTCCCCCTAACACCCTCCACCACTCCCCCCACCCCTGCTTTTTTTGCTGTCTTTCCGGGCTCTTCTCCACTGGATCCTGACCATCTTGTCTTTAGAGGAGGAGATCCCAGTCTCACATATGCGCAATCAGAACTGCAAGCAGTGGCGAAATCGTCGGCATTAAGCGAGAAAAAATGCTCGAAAATAGTTCCCACGAATGATGCTTTGTTTTGAAAGGAAAGAACGCCGAAATATCGGTAAAACGTCGATGCATCGTATCAATTCCAAATTTCGCACGCACCTATAAGGGTGCCTGGGGTACCTAGATTTAAGGCTTACTTAACCAGGGAAATCCCTATCAGATAAGGCCTGAATGGAGGAGAAATGTTATCGTAAATTTGGTTGTGGTGTTATTCCCGTGAACGAAATTAAAGCGCAAACCCCAAATCATGAAACCCTATTTGACTCTACTTTTACAAGACCAAGAAAATTTAGTTCTTTCTCGATATCGCTTATCAAAAACCCGGGGAAGGCCTTATCGCTAAAATGATTAGGTTTTCCGCATTGGAGTAAAATGCACACCGGGTTTCCGAAACACTACTTTTCCTTGTCTCTCTTATGTATTTCAAGGATTTTCTTAGACAAGGCACTTTAAATTTCGCGCTTGGATCTTACGAAATGGAAATGGGTTCTGCCTTTGCATACTAATATCCATCTCACCCATTTGGTAAATAATTATTGAGCAAAAAGGTATCTTCACGCAAAACAAACAACTGTGTTAAATGTTTAGGAGCAAGGATGGCACAGTCGGTTAGTGCGCTGCCTTGTGCAAGAGGTCCTAAGTTCGATCCCCGAATCTCACATTCTTGTTTCGACTGCTTTCCTTTCAGTGTAGCTTAAGTAGTTTTAAATACCCGTAAAACGGAGCACTGATGTAGAGGAGGGAATAAATTAAAATGAGCGCAACGTCGACCTCAGGTTTGTCAGTTGAATTACTGTTACGAGTTATCGACGTCAAATATGGTCGCTTTCCTTTACTTCGCTTTAAATTACTCACCCGGTTGTACGACAACTTGTCGCGAGCCATCTTGCAGTTCACAAACATGCAATCGCAGCTGTTCCGCCTCAAAGAATGACGCACCACATCTCGAACAGTTATAAGGCTTCTCGGTGTTGTCTTCATGCGTGTGTTGTAGGAGGTGTACTTTCAGACGATCCCCTCGAGTGTACTGCTTCCCACAGAATTGGCACACGTGCGGTTTTTGCCCACTGTGGCGTAGCATGTGGCGTTTCAAGTCCACAGCCTGGGTAAAGCGGCGTGAACAAACGTGGCATTCGAAAGGACGCGCCCCTGTGTGAACCAGAAGATGGCGCTTGAGTCGGCTGGAGAACGAGAATTCTTTGTCGCATTTTTTGCAGCGAAAAACTTTCTGACCCGACGGAGTAACAACCTCATCTGTCAGTTCTTCCTCCGTCAGTCCAGTCTCTTTCGCTCTCACAGGGCGCCCTGAAATCGACAGAAAAATT
>NC_090875.1:11909243-11931743 GCF_036669935.1 Montipora foliosa | reverse complement strand
ACCTCCATAGGTTTCGAGCGGTTTGTTCGTTCGTTGTTTGTTTTTTGTCATCAAATTACCGGAAATCTTCTTTCTTTTGCAGACTAAAGAGCTACTGAATGAAAACAATTTACGTCAAAGAAAGCTGAAGTCAACATATATCGTCTAATACCAGAAGACGGTTTTTGTCTTGGCATGCCTGATATGATTAGGTATATAACTTACATGTACTTGCTGGTTTTCAAGACAAACCAGGAATACACTGCTTTCGCTTATGTTTAGGCAGTGAGGCCTGGCTTTCTCCGGAAAACTGTAACCTGCACAAACTTAATAAGTAACCTTATTTGTTTTGCTAAAACAAGCGAGCGTTAGTGAAAATCGTCAGCATTAACATTATTGTGAGGAACCATAACCAGGGCCGGCCCAAAAAGAAAGTAGTTGTTACTGCTTTAAAAACATTGCTTTTGTTATTCAAATTTGCCAACCGCAGGACAAAAAGACCTTTTGTTTCGACAGCCAATGAAACTCTGGTTGGCCCACAGGCACCCAAAAAAAAATGTATTTTCTTGCAATAAACTTTCCCTACCTCAAATATGTTGTTCACTTCTGTTTTGTGTCGATTCATAAGCCATCGTCGATGTAGTGAAATCAGTACTCGTTTATACCCTCACAAGCGAAGCCAAGGCTGCACACTCGTCACCTCCGGGGCCAAACATCACTACACAATGTGATCTCCCTTCACAAGCAAAAGTCCTCAATCCCGATAAAATTTCCATTTTCATAAAGCCCAATGATATTCACATACATATCCACATACATATTATTTAGCGCTCGTAAGAGTCATGGGGTGCTTACCATTTAGCCAAAAAATCCGGAAATTTCGGTTTGAGGTCAAATGGAAAGGCAATTTTCCGGAAAATCTTTTCGGAAATTGTGGACAACCTCCAGAGGTAGTCCTCCTTTTCCGTTCGGAACGGAATTCGCGAAATGCCCTTACCATTTGCGAGAACCTTCCGTTTCCAGGCCCTTTCTCACAAGATCGAGTAAACTATGCGGGATGGAATGCTGTGTGGTAAATGGTAAGCGCCATTCTCATCCGGTTGGTCATTAAATTCGGAAAATCGCTTACCTTTATGCAACGATCATTCCATCCGGATTATTTGGCTAAATGGTAAGCACCCATGAATAACAAGAAAACCCGAAAATTTCATCTTGAATTTCGTTAGCTGCTCTGATTGGTTCAGTCGAAATTATCACGCCCCGGCAACGCTTCCAACCAATCAGATCAGCTAAAGAAATTCAGGATTGGGCTCGCGGAATGCCTCGGTAGGCGCACACCCTCATTAACGGATAAAAAGGATTCCTAAACAGCTTAACTTTTTTCGGATTTTTTGTTCTTCACGACTCTTACGAGCGCTAAATAATATGTATGTGGAGTGAATATCATTGGGCTATATGGAAATGAGAATTTTATCGGTATTGAGGACTAAAGACTCCTTAAGAGGGTATAAACGATTACTGGTTTCACTATATCGACGATGGCTTATGAATCGACATAAAACAGAAGTGAACAACATATTTGAGGTAGGGAAAGTTTATTTCAAGAAAAAGACATTTTGTTTAACTTAACTTAATTTTTAACTCTTTTCACTTTAAACTCTCTTCTTCCTTATAATACTCTTTGCATCGCAAAATCGCGTTGTGAGCTTGGGGCGCCTGTGGTTGGCCATTAATGACAATAGGTGACGTCAACGATGGCGTTTGCAGACAAAGTAAAATCTTAAGTCTCACTCCTACCAGTCAATAGGTGAAATAGCACTGTTTCAGTAGTTGCAAAAATTATGAAGAAAAGGAGAGAAAAGTTTTTTTTCCACTTCATTGTAGAACAGTAAATGACACAACATGGCAAATAATTTATAAGAGAGTCGGGGAAGCTCTTTTTGTGAGTTTCTTATGTAGATAATCATAATGTTCATATAGAGTTGACACCAAAAGTGATATAAGTGTTTGAAGCTTGTGCACAAACTTTGGAAACGAGGTTTCTGGAGATAGGAAAGCACAACTTAGTCACCACACATTATACAACCAGCGAACATAGTCTTTTGTACAGCTACATCTTAAGTGTACATTGTATGTGTAAATCAAGCACTGGTTAATTACTGAGTAATTTTTAACCACCTGTTGAAAGGGTGATGTATTATCTATTGGTTTTGCAAGGCTTATTAGCCATTGGCAATGCTCATCAACATTATCCTGCACTATCCAACTTTTGAACAAACAAGTTCTGATGTTTGTAAACCCATAACAAAAGCAGGTCTTAAACTATGAGTGAAGACTATGCATGAAAGTTTGTCTTTCTTTCTTTTGTCAAGCAGAATAAAAGAGAGTATTTAGATGAAGCAAAAAAGGAAGGCCGGTAAGTCACCTCCCACTGGGAACAATACAAAGGTATAACTGTAGAGAAAGCTTTGAATCACAAACTTGTAAAAAATCAGAAAAAATGTACAGGTTGTGTACAGTATATTGTGTCATGTAAAGCAAATATTTTATTTTGTTTCATAGCCACAGCTGTTCGATTAGTTTGCCTATAATGCCCAGCCTTCCAAGGGATTTTCTTTAAAATAACTGATATGAATTCGAATGAACGCACGATCTTTTTCTTTTTTTAAAGAAACCATTAACAGCTAACAGGAAATGACAGAAAAACTGCAACTTTTCATCATAGCATCATTAATGAAATGTGACAACAATGTTATTGAGGAGGGATTCTTAGATATTTGTTGTGTTCATTTTCATCAATGGTTTTATTTGCCCAGAAAAGCCCCCAAGTGGCACTGGTACTGGTAATTATTATTCCGACAATAACATAATTTACTTATTTAGTGTTTCCCACAGTAAACTCAAATCACACTACTAGCTGGCTTAAAAACAGAGAGAAAGCAACACAAGTTCACTATTCAAAAGGTTTAATTGCTATTACAGCAGCTGATCACTGAGCCTAGCAGCTGTAATGTTGATTCCCAAGCCTTGTACATATCTGAATGTTTTTTACTGGCAAAATATTTTCCTCCCACAGAGAATTATGCTCATTACTTAACAACATGTAAGTCCATGCCAAAACTACATCCCCTTTATCTCTATGCCTCTTGAGAATGAGACTTTTAGATTTTACTCTGTCTAATACCAGAGAATTTTACTCATTGTCAATTGAAGCCACTTTAGGAGTTAATGGGTTAAAAAAGCCACAATATTACTACACATTGGCTATCAGACACTACACCTAATAACTATTTTTTTTATTTAGGTGATTCCATGACACTGTGCCTATGGAGATATTAGTTTTATACTTCTAGTGCATATTATTGACATTGGGGTTTGTTGTTATGGTAAGGAATTGTCTTCACTTATGTCCAGTAATGAAGGCCCGGTGGGGGGAGGGGGGGCAAAGACACCTACACCTATGTGAAAAAATGTGTAAAGATACACTTTAAATTTATATTTCTTCGCACGCAACCCTAAAGGAGACCTTCATGGCCATATATGATTGCATTTTGCCCAGGATACCCTAAGTGAAACCAAAATCCGAAATTTATATCCCTAAGCGAGACGATGAGCATCCCTTCCCTTTTTATGTGGGAGTCCCCCCCTCCCCCCGGAAATGAAGGCAATTAGATGCAAACCCAATTCTAATACATGAAGTGTCCTGCTCAGTCTTAAAGCATTCCTGTTTTAATAAAACAATAAGGTAAGTGCTAGGATTAGCGTTATTTATAGGTTAGAGTAAATGCAGCTTTCTTTAATATCTTAACGTGAAAAGAAGAATTTAGGAGCCACTTGTGATCTTGATAGTCTGTATTCCAAGGAAAGAGTTTGGTTTAAGTCAGGCAGAATAGAAAGAGGTCACTTTGTGAATTCTTATTGAATTGACAGGCATCTAATTTTAACTGCTCTTCGAGAAATTACTCATGATTGTCTATTTTGGTGTGCTCAATTTTTCCTTCACAGATGTTTCCTAAAGCACGGTCCGTTTGGTTCAAGTAATTATGGGCATTACTAAACTACGAGACAGCAAAATGAGGCACCAAAAAACCATGTATGACCCCACCATACATTGAATATTAATATACTAACCGACAAAGGTTGGATTTGAGATTAAATGTTGTTGAGTTAGGACAATGTGTGAGCCAGCGAACCATGCGACTCATGCGAGCCATGGCTGCGAGTTATGCGAGCCCACATGCGATAAACACAGTTATTTGAAAGCTAACTGTTTTAAAATGGGTGCTTAGACTAATAACTGTTTATTGGCACTATTTGAAATGGGTGCATGGCTTGCTGGCTCGCAGATTGTCCAGCCCCAATATCGTTTCAGGCCTAATTATTGCTTCTAATTCATTGAGATTAAGAATACGCTTCAGATTAAGACTGAAAATTAGGGGAAAATAACGTTTTAGCCCTAATTAGGCCTAACACGATATTTGATCTCAAATCAAACCCTTATTGGTTTAAGTATTCAATCTATGATGGGGTCATACATGGTGTTTTGGTGATTCATTTTGGTGTTTCAGTGTTTTGCTGTTTCGTTGTAATGTCTGGCAATAGTAACTATTGCTCTCCTTGACTTACATGCAAAAAATACTGCATGGTACATTCTAAGACATTTCCCAGAAATAAACACTTGTCTCACTTCACTTCCTGGTTAAGAATCCTCTACAGATTGTTACAGATGATGCTTTATTCCATTAAACCCCAGTGCAACATTTGGTTTACTGTTTTATTAAATTTCTTTGCCTTCTACCAAGTTAATTGGTTTGGTTTATTCCAAATAATTTTAGTCTATCCAAATATCAATCTCTGATCAAAGAATACTAATTCCTCTCAGTGTTACCCAAAGGTGTCAGTAACATTTGAAGGTGACAGCTGGTTTGAGTAGATCTCGAGTTAAATCAACTGTATCCACAAGGGGCCAAACATTGGGTCTTTTTGCAGGTAACAGAAAGCACTAGCTGTGTTTTTGGTCACTTGGGAATAGTCTTTATTTGGAGTTGTTTTGTTTTCTGTCTTTTGTTTCTTTTGTTTTACGTAATTTCTGCCCCGGTACTTGCAGAAGCCGCCCAAACGTCCCCTTTCTCTAGGGGTGTCTGTGGGCATGACATGTTAAAAAGGATCGACACTCCTAAAAGCCACATTTCAAAGGCAGAACTGATTAACACCTTTGGACGATTTCTCTCTGTGAAATAGCTGGAGCTTTCCGTTGGCTGTCGGTACTTATTGAAACTACTGGTTCCACATGGTGAATTTGATTAAAAATTGTCCCTATGATCTTTGTGTGACAAACAAAATGTGGCCAAACACAGTGCACAATCTTGGGATAAAAAAACATGACATGTTGGAAATTAAATTTTAGAACATTTAAAAGTCTTTAATGGGGACAGTTTTTCAGCGAGTGATTATTTAACCCATAGACTCAGAGGGGTTCCCCATTGACGAGTAAAATCGTCTGGCGTTAGACAGAGGCCAGTTTGGACGTCAAAGGGTTAATTGGCATCACAAATTACTTTTTCAGTTGACATACCTGATCCAGTTCCAAGATGAAACATGATATTAGAATGGTCTATTCCTGATATCTAAAAATACAAAAAGTGGTCATGCAATTGCAATGGTAAATTTCTCCCATGAAGGGGAAATTCATTATAGATGGGGTTTCTGTTGAGTCTCATCTGGAAAAAGACAGTTGAGACAGTTCAGGTGCTAACAGGAATTCAAAAGAATGTCATTTTGTTTGGGTTGAAGGTTTTTTTTTTTGGAGAGGGCAGGGGGTGAGTGTAAATGAAGTGTAACTCATGGAGATTTACTTTTCCCTATAGGTGTGCAGGTTTGTCATTTTTTATCACGACCTGGTTCAAATGTGATATTGACACTTTCAAGGAGCCATTTAGAAATTAAAGGAATTCAAAGGGAGATCGGGGCATTATTAATACAATGTAGCTATTTTTCAAGGTGCTTTATCGTTAACTTTATAAATTTTTATGCACTCCACAAAAACATCATATCAAACTTAAGATTTATCAAAATCAGAGTAATTTATGTGCTATTGAATAGATTCTAGACGTATGTGCAAATGAATTAAATTCTAGTAATTTCATGCCATTTTCATAGTTCAGTATAAAATGTACCCCTCCCCTCCCCTCCCCTCCCTCCCCCACTTCTGTGGATGAGGTAGAAACTGTTAAATTACAAGTATATTAGTATGGTTTAATTAGGACAATAATATTACATCAACTAATGCTATATGTCCTTTTCTTATCTCACAACAGGGAAATTCAGAACAGTTGA
Source organism: Montipora foliosa (assembly GCF_036669935.1). Classification (NCBI taxonomy): domain Eukaryota; kingdom Metazoa; phylum Cnidaria; class Anthozoa; order Scleractinia; family Acroporidae; genus Montipora; species Montipora foliosa. Next base: position 11,925,428 of record NC_090875.1, on the reverse strand, counting down.
ACTTATTTGAAGGGGTATTGGGTGTGCGACTCCTTCAGCCCTCTTGCGGGGTTACCCCTGCTACTTGATGGGAACACTGGCAAACTATCAGAGCATAAAATTATTATAAGTATAGTGATTTGTGCTGGTACATCACTTGACACAATAAAGAAATTTCCTGATATTGTTTTCTTTTAAAAGTGTATTAGGAATTTTGACGCTGCACCTTACTACAGACCACAGCTTCAACAGATCTCCTTGAAATTATAAATTGTAGAAATTCACTTTCATTTGTAACATTACTTTGAAAGGCAACAGTGGTGGTAATGCTTGTCTTTCCTCTGTAGTTAGAGACCAATATTTCAACAGCAGATTCTTTGCAGAGCAAGAAAGCTGTCTATTTTGCTAATATCACCAGTGAAGGAAACATTAAAGAAGGGAAAAAAGAAAAACAATTATGCTGAACACTTCAAAAACTGACATGTGATCATCAGTGGATTCACTTGTGGACAAATACCTAAGTTCCCTTTTCAGAAAATTACTACATTTAGTTGGGGTAACAAATCAGGGAGATCAATGCATGCAAATCTGGTCTAGAAGAGGATAAGGACCAGTGCCTTGACTCTGATAAGATAAGATAAGATAAGATAAGATCATCTATAAGGGCAGGTAATGATATAGAGAGGCAGTGATACATCTAAGCCATCAGCCATATTTGAGAGGTTTCCCCGTCATGTAGAGAAAATCCCGTCATGTAGAGAAAATCGTAAACATCTTACTATCATTGATTCGAAATTTCTTAGCTATCAGTTTAACTCAATATTTTTGCTGAAAGGAAAAATTCAGCAGTTCTTAACACAAGCCACTTTTTTTTTAACGATGACGTTTGCTCTGGACAAATTTTAATGATCAATGACATCAACAGTTACTTTATCATGTTTAAATCTCAATTTGTTAAACATTTGTGCAAATGTTTTCAGATCAAAATTTTTTTTATGATGTTAGATAAAACTCCAACCTCCCCTATCAGCGGGCATATTTCTGCCCATCTGTCCTTCCTCCTTACCAAAAGTGAATGTATAGTTCTCATCCTTCAAATTGATCTATGTTCCATCTCACAGTCACTGATTTTAACAACACACTGGATTTCAGGGAAAATGATGTTAAAATTCACCTTTTTTTTATTTTCATGCACATTTTTATTTAACTTAATTTTCTTTGCTTGTCAATAATTACTTTTTTTTCCCAAATTAACAATTTTTTAGCTCTAATTCAGAACAAAATTCCCTAACTTTGCCTGATTCTAAATAATTTTTAGCACAAAGCCATTGCTCTTTTAGCCCTTGTACGTCCACCAGAAAGTAGCAGAGCAAAAAATTTACTTGTCCAGAAAAATCTGAGCCAAGATTAAGGTGCTTTAGAGTTGCTAATTTACTGACTTTCCCTCGCCTTAATTGCAGCTGCTCATTTTGGACTATTTGACGAAAAAAATCTTCAAACAACAGTCACAGCTTGTGCAACATGGATAGTCTCGTTTTCCTCGATCATTAAAGACTGCAAATTAACAAATAGTTAAACTACAGTACTGTATCTTGTGGTTCTTATAACTTTTTACCACTCCAGAAGTATTTTTCATCTTAGCTCATTATAAAAAGTAATAAAATGAATAGATTGGGGCAATAGTTAAAAACTACAGATAATTTTTCTTTTCCCAAACCATCCAAAAAATTGAACGGTAATTTAATCAACTTATTTTGATAGACTTTGAGGATTCTTGAGGAACCCAGCTGAAAATATGTTCTTGTGGCTATCAAGATGTAAACAGCAAACTGCTTTAATGCTCACGGTAAAAAAATTCCTATCTTCCGTCTTTTTTGCAGCTCTTGCAAACGAAAAGTTTTAAAAAGTTTGCAAGCAAGGCACAATTCTTGGATAAGAGAGAGTTTTAAGGCTGGTAAACAGTTTTATTGACCAATATTACTTGGATTTCTATTGTGCTATTAAAACTCTACGCGCCGTAAGCTGTCACACAGAATAGCCGCTTTCGGTTTTTGAAACACATGTGGGACACTTCAGTGGAGCACGTGTATTTGAAGTCTCGATTTTGTTTATAAATCGAGACACTTTATGTATTTACGTTTTAAAGTGTCTTAGTTTCTCTTGTACCTTTAATGTGCAGCCTTAATAAACACCGACAACGTCGATTGCAAAAACATCCTTTAACAACAGTATTCAATTTCATGGTAGAGAAATTGTTTTCTTCGGCGAGTTCATTGAAGCGTATTCTAGATTTGAAAAATTACAAAAGCTTAAATGCAGATTTTTATCCCAAAGGAATAAGCGGTAGCTTTCGTATGTTAATATAACTTTTCTTAAGATTAGAAAAAGAATTATTGTACAGTACACAAATTCAAGAGTCACGATTTGAACGATCCTGTTTAATTTCAACTAACATGGCACAAACTTAGCCGCGATTTTGCCTTTAAAGCTCGCCGCCGCGACAAATTAAACTATTGGTAAATATAGATCTCGGACCGCAAAAACCTTATGACATTTAATGGCACTTTGCTGGAAGGAGGTATTCCAAATACGCTATTCATTTCACACATTTACATTCTGGCGTGCTTATCACAATGCAACACAATGGGCTTCAGCACTGTTATTCTAAAAGCGAAGACACGAAACCACAAATTCAATGAACTCTCCTCAAAATACCAAAAAAAGTTATCGGGCAGTTAAGGAAACTAGAATTGAGATTCCTAGTGACTTTCTTCAGCCAAATTTGGTGCAGTTTAACAGAAAAAATAACCACCGAGGCTAATCATGCATACCAAAATAACATGTCACTCGATAACACACAAGACCAGGCAGTGTGCTGAGAAATCGAACAGACGCCGCCTCGTAAATTATTACAAAACATTGTTCTTACCAGCATAAAGCTGTTTCGCCGGCCATTGGTGTTCTCTCTGGAGAGCTTCGAGATGATCGTCTCGAGGTTTTGCCTAAGAATAAACGACAAATTTTCAGAAGAACAGCCACTTTTTACGCTGAACATGTGCGCGCCTCAACACCTATCCATTGTTTTAGCCGCAAAGGTAATCACTTCGTACACACAGCGACTTGTGTTCAACTGCAATCGAATAAAAAAGTACCCCTTTCGTGTCTCCCCGCAGTCTCCCATGGCAGTCCCTGGTCCGATGGTGTTCTGAAGTGTAACAGCGGTGAATTTCAGGACCTAAACACGGGATTATTGTACACGGCGAAAGGTCAACATTTCTTATGTCGCTCCACCATATTTCCTTGCATTCCTGGTCGCTCTGACTGGAACCCTGGTCAGCGGTTGCACCTTGTCACGCGAACTTGACACGCAAACAGCCGACGGAAGTGAGGAGTCTGGGATTCAGTCACGCAAACTTAGGCAGCTCTTTGTTGTCAAAACAAGGACAAAAGGCCATTTCGTCTCCGTAATAACGTTAATTCTGGGATACAGTTTTGAGTTGACAAGAGACTTTGCAGTTCAGCGAGATGTGCATTTTGGTTCTGTTAAAATATTTAAAACGAGTTGCATGATCTTAACTGATGAAGTGTGAGGTCAGTGCACGCAACGCGGAATCAGTGACACGAAATGTCTTCACCGGAACGTAACACCACAACAAGGACAAACGATTTGTGAAAAAAAGTACTTCGGTGCACGAAATTTGTAAGGCTTTATGTCTTAATTCAGAAATACTATTGACTGACTGCGCACTTCGTCGAGATCTAAAGCTCAAAGTTCGAAAAATCTTCAACTAACGAGGAAAGCAAAGATGAAAAGTAACATGGTAGCCTACTTTACAAAGTATCGGTCATTATAGAGAAGTTAACTTACTTTATACAGTACATTTAACATACACCTACGGGGAGGCTTGCTTTACCAATAGCATTTTATATTACCTGAATGTCTAAACCTTTTTATTAAGATTTCAACACATTGAAAATAAGACACTTTGAACAGCACAATAAACAACACGAAAAGAAAGTACTGCTCGGTAGCTTTCATTTAAATGGTTCTTAAATATTGTGTGTAAAGAATTCTTCAACGAACTCGAGAGCTCATGTGTTCGCCACTGGATGGAACTTCGGTTCTGTAAAAAGTCTTCTTCTTTAATAATATCGTGATCTGCAGTCTACACCATTACACGAAAAAGAATCAATATAAAATACTTGAAATTGCCACAGTGTGCATTTTGAAGCAAGCCTATTGGCAAGCATAACTTTCTCATTCTGGTTTAAATTGACATATGTACATTACCCGATAAAAAGAGAAAAGGAGAAAAGAAAGAAATAACATATGAAAAGAATACTTCATCAAACCATGAGGCTGTCGATTTCCTAACACAGTGAAAACGGAAATGGAATATAAAATAACCCTTCTGTCGTGGCTTGACACAATAATTGTATTCAGTTCTTAATTAAAACCAGGGATGTAAAGGCCCCGACAGCTTTTGAATTCCCGAACAATGCCGGAAACGGTGAATGTCCAATTTTTATTTACAGTTGGACACGGATATGTGGGTTGATTTTCTAAGATCACCAAACTGTTGGTACACAAAGGATTTTTCCATTTTTCAGACCCTCTGGCCACCTTTCTGAGAGACGTAACGCCAGTCGCTATTAAAAAACGCTTCTCTACTATCGTCAAGATACAAATTCGAGGAATCAGTTGTGAAACTTTATTTATTTATTTTAACACCTACAGCGGTGAATATCAACAAGTCTCTTGTTGGTAGCTTCTGCGGTTGGAAAGAATGACTTTCAAAAGGTTACCGTGCAATGTCTGTACAGGAAAGGCGGGTGATAATTGTTTCACGGCAACTTTTCGTGCAATTACCGGCTCGTGGTGATCTTAGCATGCCTGGTATTTTTTCTCCGTTCATCTGGCTAAATTTTGCAAAATGTTTGGTCGTCACGCAAAGCGCACTAAAAAGGGGGTAGGAATAGAAATATCATTGTATCATGCAAACATTTATCGCTTTGACATTTTTTTACTTTTCAGCAACTTTGAATGATTTCACCTCATTTCTTGCCTCTGAGCTGCAGTTGTCAAGAACGATTTCGAAAGAGAGAAATAAGCGAGAATTCAATGGTTTTTATGTTCATATTTTTGTGACCACAGACGTTAGGATAATTGTGTGATTGCAGTTAATTTCCGTGATCCCTTATCAAATTTTATCCATTGAAGCCGTAACCTTCCATTGGCCTAAAACACACTCGGCAATTGACTCGATGTGTGTTTTGTTGTTGCTTTGTAATTTTAAGGTGGGCAGACATGAGGGTCATGTTGCAGGGACATGGTGCAGCGACAAAAAGGTGTGTAGTACACACTGAGGCGACATGCATTAGGGTCGTGTAGCAATTGCACACACAACAAAATGTTGCGGGTACATGTTTCAGAATTAGCGTCGCGCAATGCAGCGACATGTCCCAAAGACGTGGAGGGGGTGGGGGGGGGGGGGAATCAATATCTCCCTGTGTGGGGAGGTGCGGCACGGCTCCTCATAGCTCATACCCCGACCCTGTTTAAGACAAATATCGCTGATTTTCCTACTCTGTTTAAGACAGAATTTCGATTTTTGATACCCTGTTTAAGACATTTAACCCAGTTTAAGACAAAAATTGATAAATCGATACCCTGATTAACACAAAAAATGATAAATTCGATATCCTGTTCAAGACATAAATCCCCAAAAACATACCCTGGCTGGCCGCACTAACCCCATTAAGCCCTTATAAGAGAGTACCCTTCCCCCCCCCCCCCCCTCCAGGGGTCCCATGAAGTTCAACTTGTTGAGCTTCATGGGACACGTCGCGGGGACAAAATATGCCCCAGATTGGTGTTGCGCAATTATAAAAGAACCAGTTCACACCAGGGGACATGTCGCTTTAACATATCCCTCAAACATGTACCCGCAACATTTTCATATGAGTGCACATGTCGTGATTTTGTCCCTGCTACATGTCGCCTCAGGTGTGCGCTACACAAGACTTTTTTTTTGTCACTGCAAAATGTCCCTGAAACATGACCCCTCGTGTCTGCCCATATCAGGTCCCCCATATCAGTACCCCCATATCAGGCCCCCAATGTGAAACTAAATATTTTAAGCAAGAGCCGATACAACGTAGATTTGATTTTAGTGGTGTACTATATTTCGGCTGGCCAAAGCAGCCTTCTTCAGGTACAATGAGAGTTTACCTTGAATTGCTTCTATGTACATATATATAAAGTAAATGGATGCTGACGTATTACTGGAAAAATGCGATAAAACATGGCAGTTACAACGAATGTGAATTCAAATACTAAGAGTCACGGAAAAATAACGGAAATCACTCAAAATAATAAACTGAAATCTAATACGTTTCTTCGCGGATATTAAGACCGTTAGGATCAATTGTCCTGCCTTTTAAAATTAAAAAAGCTTCCCTGGCCTTACGGATCGAGTCTCTGTTAGAAAATATTTTTTCGATAGGAATTAATTGCATGTCCTTGGAGATGTTGTGGGGAGAGGAGAGGAAATGTTCTGCGACTGTAGTGGGTTTGGATTTGGTGTTAGCGTTATCCAAAGTGCGGCGGTGTTCATTAAAACGGTCTTTTAAACGTCGTTTAGTTTCTCTTATGTATTGTAGATGGCATCTGTCGCATTGAATCATGTAGATAAGGTTTTTAGTTTCGCAAGTTATGTGGAAATTAATGGAGCGCGTTTCGCCAGTAGAGAAGAATTTGTAGCTGGTTAGTCCTTGGAAAATGTAAGGACAGGTCGCGCAGTTCTCCCCAGTGTGAAGCCCACCATATCAAGCCACTTATATCAAACCCTCTTTATCTGGCCCGACATGAAGCAATGACTACTAAGATCTTCAGTGCATGTAAGCTCTGGCCTACCATGTCAGGCCTCGACCAACAATATCAAGCTCCTTATATATTAAATCGTCAACATGAAGCCATGACGCACCATATCAGGCCCCGACATACGATATCAATCAAGCCCGTGATATTAGATCGTCGATATGAAGTCATGACACCCCATATCAGGCCCCGTGCCTCGATATCAAGCCCCTGATATTCGATCGTCAATATGACTTCAAGACACACCATATCAGGCCCCGACCTACAATATCAAACCCCTCATATTGGATCGTCAACATAAAGCCATGACACACCATATCAGGCCCTGACATACGATATCAAACCCCTGGTATGAATGAGATCGTCAACAAAAAGGCATGACCAACCATATAAGGCCCCGAGCTACGATAACAAATCCCTGGGCTATTAGATCGTCAATATGATGCCATGACCCACCATATCAGGCCCCAACCTTCTTAATTTAACCAATTCACAGTTAACTGGTAGTTGTTTCTTAGATTGTCTAAACGAAGGTTAAACAGCGCTTTGTTAAATTTCAATATAATATCTCAAAATTTAACCATCTCTTAAGTTGCTGTGTTCTTCAGCGAAAGTTTGCTTATTTATTTTCTTCGTCTTCTGTCCATTGTCATTGCCGAGGAATAGCGACATGGTATTCTTTACTTTAAGTCCTCGGCGCCGTGGAGCAGTTGACTCAGAGGTGCAAATTGTGCAATCCTTATTCGCTAAAGAAGCCGGATTTTTTCAGATTTAGGGTGTTCTTCCGGGCAAGTTCTCTCCAAAACGAAGTCGGTGACCCCCCCATTTTTTTACATTTCTGACATCACTAACTCATCATCTTTTAATGGTAAAATCTGCAGAAAAAAATCAATGTTAGAAAATTTTTGCGCGAACGTCCTACTTCTATATATGAAAATTCAGTCCCAAACAAAAGGTATCAACTCGAGGCTTGGGTTACACACGTGGTTAATTTAGAACTATTGATCAATGACATTGATTAAGAGTTGATAAGTTTTCGAGCATTCGGGGGCTCATCTACAAACTTTTAGGTCCACTGCGGATCTACCAACTTTTTTTTATTTATAGGCGTGACATTTTTCTCCTGAGAGTGCCAGGGTTTTTTGTAGGGCTCCGATGATATCCGAAGATGTCCGACGACTTCCGCAGATGTTTCGAAGACATCCGTCTAGCCAGTATATCCATCGATGTTTTGAATACTTATAAGATAATACATAGCTTGTGGCTGCATGGAACCACGACCAAATTTGGTACCACTACCGGAAGCGGGAATAGTCCTACAACTTTGACCTTCTCGTTCCCAACCTATCTCGTAGAAATTTGGAGGAAGTCGATCATTCACATGGACTTTTATTTTCTTTCATTGGTTCGTGTTGGTCAATGCTGTAATGGCTCTAACGTTTCTACCAGGCGTGAGAAATTGGAGCACAGGAGTGAGTAGGCGTGACATTGAAGTTTTGGATCCGCAGGCGTGACAATCACGCCTTAGGCGTGACACTTGGAAGGTATATCGCAAGACTGTCAAAAAATGGCAAACGAATAAGGCGGAGATAAACCGCCAAACAAAAAAGATATAGCAAAGAACGGGAGACAAACGCGAAATTTCTTTAAAATCTCTCAGGTCATATATTGACTGACAGCCAAGTAAGCCTTCTGTCAAAAGGGTTTCGATTTATCCCAACACCCGGGATCAATGTACCAGTCAAAGTGAAGCTTCAACATCTCCCCGGGCAACCCCCAGGGTATTTGAATTTTTGGAAATTTTTTGTTCAAATGCCCCCCTCCCTAAAAAAGCTGTTCAAATGCCTCATCATAGGTCCATTTCCGGTGATCAAATGCCCCCACCCCCGGGAAAATTACGAGATTTTTATAAACTGAATGCATTGGTTTTACGGAGTTTTATCCAACGACACTTAAATACATTCCATACATTTATTCCATTATTTATACACCTACATATCAATCGTCGCAAATGTATTAAAATATTCATAAATACACCGGGTTGGTCAAAGCAATTGACCTCTATAAAGCGTATCCGGCGACGTTGGTATTGTATTGAATTATTGTTTTTATTGTAAATACAATTTATATATTTATATATTCAAAGATAATATAAATTGGCTCTAAATACCTTCAAATACGGAAAAAAGTTTGTGTAAGCCTTTGCTTTTCAACCAATCAGCCACGAATGCGGAATCTCTACCTTTGAATACATCTAAGTTTGTCTCCGCCATGATTTATCAACCCACGTGGAAAAGTAACATGAAATCGAAGCTAGCGATCAAATTCCCCACCCCCTATGAGTGGTGATCAAATGCCCTGCCCCCGGGAAGACTAAGATTATCAAATTCCCTTCCTCCGGGCCGGAAAAGGAGTCAAATGCCCGGGTTATGCCCGGGGAGGGGGGGGGGGGGGGGTGTTGAAGCTTTAATTTGACTGGTACATAATGAAAATGAAATCAAACGAAATTTACTTGCTTGACTTCGAACAGTTTGCGAGACGAATGCGTCTCCAATACATATTTCACAGGTACCACAAGGGAAAGCATCCATTTCATGTAAAATCGAGCTGGATCCCCATGGGCGTAGCCAGAATTTTTCAAAGGGAGGGGGGGGGGGGGGTCACACTGTGTCAAACAGAGGGTACTTGCGTTTTCGCAACCTGAATATTGTAGGTTGTTTGCATTAAAAAAAAAAATTACAAAGGGGGGGGGGGGGGTCATGGGCACCCCAGGACCCCCCTAATTACGCCCTTGATTCCACCAGTACAACCTTCCGTTGCCCTTGAAAGCTATTGTAGACTTGCTGACATAACCATGTGAAAAGCCAAAATACAATTTGTCACGCAAGGAACATATAGCAGTGAAAGAGTTGAAACACAACACGGCTATAAACCTTAAAAAGCCGATAAAGGGAGCACAACAGCGATCCTCGACATAACGGACAAACTTCAAGAAGGCCTGATGCAACGAAACACAACAGGGACCACTATCTGGCTCATGAAAAACCAATGGTCACGAAAACACTGCAGAAAGCAAAAGAGATTATTTCTCAGCTCCACGATGACAAATATATCGATGACATGACAAAAAAATTGGCTTTCACAAAACTCCCAACCCACCAAGGATACCTAACTTCTATACCTTAACTAAAATACACAAACCAAAACCGGTCGGGAGACCGATTATCTCACTGGCAGGTTACGATGGGCCAATCGAAAGAATATCATCATTTGTGGATCATTTATTACAGCGCCTATTCCCATGTGAAAAAAATCGTACATCAAAGACACAACTGATTTCATAAATTTCGTTGAGGAGACAATAATTCCAGAGAATACTGTTTTGGTATCTGTGGATGTCACAAGCTTGTGTACCAATTGGTGGTAACGTGTCTGATTGGAAGGCTCTTAACGGTGGTGTGCCTGAAGCTCGGCGTGATTCTTTCCTCTGTGATGACCAATAGAGGTTTTGCACGGCAGCCATGTTGCATGGCAGAAACAATGAAAATGTTTTGCATTAGAAAGAATATTTGTTCCCATCGGAAAAAGAATCTATTGTTCCTGCCATGCAAACATGGCTGCCGTGCAAAACCTCTATAGACTACTGTCGGACTGGAAGTTACACATCAAGTACGTGGATGATACTTCTGCTATCCTTGGGTTTCACTCACGTGATCAACAGCCATGTTTCTCAACGAAAACAAAAGAAAATATTAACATACTAATAGCTTTCAATTCCCGGAAGATTTGATCGGGACAGCAACATGGCCGCCATTTCATTGTTTGGGGAAACCAACATGGCGGCCGTGACGTCATGTGAAATCCAAGAATTGAGATTCTACCTAGGGATTCCATTAGCCTGCTGAATGCAGCTGTTTCCGATATCCATCAATTTGCCATGGACCACAACATGAGGCTAAACCCTTCTAAATGCAAGGACATGTTAATAAATTTCATGCATTTTTCCAAATTTTGCGCAAAAAGTCCAATAATTATTGGAACAAAGTAATAGAGCGAGTGTCAATTTATAAGATCTTAGGTGTCCATGTTGACTGTGACCTTAATGGAATACTCATGTGGAATATATTTGTAAGAAAGCAAGTAAGAGACTTTAGTATAAATACACACGTGTTTATACAAAATCGCGCGCTCTCATTGGCTCGCTATCTCGGATTATCAGCCGATAATCACCTCGACGGACAAAATGACTGCCAGTAGTCGTTTTGCCACTGTAAGTGAAGATGATTTCGCGTTGAAATTTTTTTTTTCTCTTTTTTGAAATAATCACCTGTGTATTTATACTAAAACAATTATTCGCCTCAGGCTCAGTGATTATCGGTGAATATTCACCTCGACTTCGTCTCGGTGAATATTCACCGATAATCACTGAGCCTGAGGCGAATAATAGTTAATTATTCATTGACGGTGTTAAAGATAGCCAGCGTGGATGACACGTATTCTTCCAGCCTCCGTCAATTTGCTCATGCTCCTACTCCTCCTATACCCGCCTACCCTGCAAGCAGAGTCTCTTTCGATCTTCTTAGGTAAGTCGGGAAAAGGAAAGTAGACTCTGCTCGCCGCCTCCACATTCTTTGATTTGCCACTCATCCAAGGAATTGGATGAGTCAGTCCAGTTTCGACTTGCCAAACCTGTTCTGTTAATTTTTGCGCAAGATCAATCGCCAGACGTCTTCAATATTTTGAAATTTACAACAGCGTGGCAATTTTAACTGTTAGAATCCCCATGAGTTTTTCCTATGTGTCGGTTACAGAAACTAGTCTGACAGAAACCTATATTTTTTTTCAATCGAAAAAATGAAATGGAATTTTTAGAGTATGGACTATCTTGAGTTTCCAATGAAATGATTCCTTGATTGTCGTGTGTTTGCCAGTTGGAAAATATCCCGGCTGTTTGTTTTCCTTTTGTGGTTTTGTGGCTACTGGTCATGCGTGACTGACACCGAATACATTTAAATTTTTAACGCATGCTCAACACGAAATGTGCAGGTGGCGAGCAGAGTCTACTTTCCTCTTCTCCACTTATCTTACCTATAGCCCGAACATAATCAATCTCGTTCCCAGAGCCCACGTATCTTTTGGTCAGAGCCAAGGCAAGGAGCTCTGAAATAATAAATTTCCGGAACTCCAAGATTTTAGGACTTCCGATTTCACCCAAAAATGAAATGGGGCGATCATTACAAGTCAATGGTTTGAACAGCAGCGACAAATCTTCGTGTTTACAAGTTTAGTTGGAGAGTTTTACGCCATATTCGCAAATTACAAGCTATTTTACACTCGGTAGTTTACGCATGAACAGTTTGATAAATCAATGGCAAATCAACACAGTTCTTGGCGCTGACCAAAAGACACGTGGAGGTTTCGTCTTAAAAGCAAAATTTATCAGCCCTGTTGTGCCCTAGGACCATGGTTTGGATCAGGCCCATCAGGAGTATACAGCAGACTAAACAGCGAGAATTCATATAATAATAATAATAATAATAATAATAATAATAATAATAATAATAATAATAATAATAATAATAATAATAATAATAAAGTAATCAATAGGAAAGTAAAAGGACGGATGTTGCAATGATTGTGCCGAGGAGACCCCAAGAAACACCCGGGCTAAAAAGAGGAGATCATAAGAGGAGATTTTTACTTTTTCGAGTTTTCAAATGTCAATTTTCCCATCCTAGGATCTACTTTACGGGTCAAATTCCAAACCCTGGGGATTACAGACTTTGTAAACTAAAGAAAACGAAAGGTCAGTTCACAACAATGTGGCCACCGCTACGTTTTGAAAATGTAACATAATGCAAGGGCCGGATGGCGTTTGTTTGTCCTGAATAACCATTGATGTTGCACAGTTTCATGTCAATGCTCTATTTAGATATCGATTTCCTTGAGCTGAATTATATAGTCGCAGATATAGGATTAAGTGACCAAACGAAAAGTAAAAAACAAGAATTGTTAAAATCTGACCTCATGAAGGATCTGAATAATAAGCTCATCAAGTGAAAAATGTTTGTAGAAAACTCTTCGGGTAACAAAATTAGAATTCGGAAATATGTAAGAAAACAGACTTGAGACAAAGACCGACGAAACTTTTTTCTCACTTTCTGAATGGTAATGCCCTTGGACGTGAGGTGCCTGGGAATGGAATTAAATCACTCTGGAACCGGAATGCTAACAGTTAAGCCTAAATATATTTTAAAGCCTAATTAGGCCTAAGGTGCATTTCGAAGGGGTTTGGGCTCTTTCAACAGTTACATTATAACCTCAGTCTGCATTTTACACTGACCGATTCCAGTGATTTAATTTCATTCCCAGGCACCTCAAGTCCAAGGGTACTTTGAGATATGGAAACCAGTCTTTACCTTTCTGAATAGCTGCTCTCTCCTCCGAGAGGGAGAGAAACGACCGCCGGAAATACGTCTGCGTTCGCAGGCTAACGTTCGATCGATTCTGGAGAGTTGAAGCGAGGACACCGGCAACGTCAACGAAAACGTCACGCGCATGCGTGTGACGTGTCACAAATAATTGCACGCATAATAAAATATACACGAAAAAAATCAGCTCGTTCATTGGCTGAGAGCAAGTAAATTAATCCCAAACAGAGTGCAGAAACTTGGAATAGTTCAATAAAGGTGAAATTGTTGCATTGATTGCCAATTGAATGCGAGCCCTGGCTGGCGCAATTTTTCCGTGATTGCGTGATACACGTACGTTGCTTCCGCTGTGGACCAACATTTCAACTCAGCGGGCCACAGTATTTCAGATATCCAGATACGGGGTTTGCAGTTATACCACGGTACTAATCTCCAACGGAAGCAACGTGAAATGAAGTTAATTCTCCAGTTATCTGCGCGCTTCCTTCTGATTGCGTATTTCAACGGTTTTCTTCACACTGAAGTAGGCTTCTACACCCAAAACGTATGTGATTTTTAAAAAAATTACTGACACTTTTTGATATTTATTTTATATCACTCTACTTGTTTATTCATTTTAAAGTGTCACACATCTCTTACAAAAGGTTTTTGTTTATAAAACTGGAGTGATTTGGTAAATCCTAGACGTGTTAGTTATCGCAGTCGGGCTGCTGCATTTGGGTACACGTTGTAACTTTTTTTTTTTTTTGTATTTTTTTAGATTTTTTTCAGCATGCTGGTTGCTTTTTACAAGACTTTACAAGTTATAAACACACACGCACACACACACACACACCTACATATACATAAAAGTACAACATGAGTCGACTAATCCCCTATGTTTTCCAGATCAAAATAACAGAAATAGTATAAAACAGTATCTCTGTGCATAAGCTATAAGTCAAAATTGCCCCATTTCGCTGTATAAAGTGCTAACATTTTTTTGACTTTGCAATAACTAATTCAAGATTTTGAATCTTCCTTAATCTAGACATAAAAACTTTAAATATAGGAAACGTTTTTCTGCAACGACAAAATACAAATATTGTTTAGCAATTAGTAATGATTGACCAATAACTCATCTTTACAATTTGGCATTCCAAGCATAATTTCTTTGTTGTTGAGATTGCTTATATTTACATTTAAAGAGCGCAGCCACTTAATAACTTCTGCCCAAAATTCTTCGGCATAATTGCAATGGATAAAGATATGTTCGAGGGATTCGTTCTCCTTTTCACAGAAAGAACACAGTGGAGAAGACGCAACACCAATTTTATACAAAAAGGCATTTGTCGCTAGATATTTGTTTAACAGTTTGAATTGAAATTCACGCAACTTTGAGTCCGAAGTGACACGATGGGGCAAGCTATAAAGTTCTTGCCCATCAAGGGTATCACTTACAAAGGAGCTCCTGTATTTTTCTTGAGCAGAGGGTATGGTAATAACTCTATTTCTGAGTTCTTTATAAATAGTTTTTGATACAGCTTTATTGATCGAAGTATTTTGCCCGTTTAAACGTAAAACAATTTGCTCCTGCAAATTAAATGCCTTTTTAACAGAGTAAAGAGATCTATTTAATGAATCACACCATTGGCTTGGGAGGGCACTTAACACAGAAATAAGTCTAAATTGATCCAAAGGAGTAAGGTTCAGCTCTCTTAAATTGCATTTAGTTATTAAGTCATTATTTTCAGAAATGAGGTCACCTATTCTAAAGATCCCCTTTTCCGCCAATGTGTTATAAAATACAGGTTTCCCGTCAATGCGAATAAGTTTACTATTCCAAATAATAATTTGGAGAGTTTCATTCATATCTTCAATGATCTCTTCGCATTGATTATTTGCCACAGAGCATTTTGCGAAGCTTCTTAAGCAATCCTCGTAGAAAGGTGGAATTTTTATCGGAAACCTTTTAAGGTCGTAATTGCAACAAAGGATAAGTTTACCTCCTACTGGTTTTAAATAATGCAATAGGATAGTCTTACAGCTGCTTGGCTCGTCGCTGGCTAATTTCTTACAGCACATAATTCTCTGTGTCTCAGTCATAGAATACAAACGAGGAGCAATATCTTCTTGACAAGCATCGCTTATTAACCAAAAATCGAGTCTTCTCTGGATAAAAGGTTTCTTTTGTCTCCAAGTAAAACGTTTGATTTCCGGGTTTCTTATTCGCCAAATATCTATTAAGTCAAAATCCAGGCATAGATCTTCAATGAATTTTGCCGAAGTTTTGTTTGACTGATTCCCACCAGAGCAATCCCAGACCGGTTTTAATGTGACATTAAAATCGCCTCCCATAACTATCCTATTGTCCTTTTCGATTATATTCTCTTCAACGTTCTTATTCAAATTATCGTAAAAGCAACATTGGTCTTGCACACTCATGATTCGGAGCGTAGATATTTACAAACAAAAACGAAGATCCTTGAACTTCAGCATCCATTATAATATAACGCCCATTATCATCAGAGCGAACCAAATTTAACTTAAAATCTAAATCCTCTCTTACAAGAATCATCACCCCACAACTTTTATTAGAGCCGTGTGAAAAATATAGCTTACCTTGCCACTGTGCCCTCCAGACACTTTCAATATCGATCGTGCTGTAAGTTTCCTGCAAAAAAACTATATCATATTTCCTTTCAGCTAGCCAGCAAAAGAGAGCTTTCCTCTTTGTGGACAATCGTATGCCTTGAACATTCAGAGACAATAATTTAAAATCTACGCAAGATTTCTCGAATGCGAAGATGCAAATTTATCAAAAAGTAACAAACGGAGCGCAAATTCTGTGTAGCGCACAGAGAATGTCACTAATTTGAACAAAATGAAGTATGATCTGAACACAATAGGGTCATT
>NC_090875.1:11894243-11904243 GCF_036669935.1 Montipora foliosa | reverse complement strand
GATCCACTGTTGCTAAAGCACTGTTAGCATCTGCGCATGTCTGGTGATCCACCACAGGCATGGCCGCTTGTTGTAAGATGATGGCTGGTTTGCCACCGCCTACCAACCTTCCTCAACCTACAACGTTTTTTAGTAAACTTGACGCATTATCATTTATTTAAACTACCCACATTACGCGGTAGATTCAGTACATGTACCAGATTAAAACGTTACGGCCCAAATGGCAAAATCCGCCTTTGGATTCAAGAATAAACGCACCCTACGTCTTGCACCTTGTATCAAAAGCACAATGATACAATCCCTTTTCATATTAAGTACGAGTACCCTCTCTTTGCAATGACTATATAACTTCTCGGGAACGGGGAAAGGGGTTCCAAACATTTTCGTTCCCAGCTCTCATCGTTTCTCTTAGCCAGTGGAGTGTTCGCACCAGAAAACGAAGGCTCTGGAGAAATAGATGTTTTGCAGATTGAATTTTACGATTTCCGGAGTACATTTATGAGTCGCGTAAAGTACTAAACATGATGGCGCTCAGAAGCATAACATTCGAAGAGTCTCTCTGTGGCACTTTATGTGGCCTCAAGTTAGAGTTCTGTTCTTATCGAACAGAAACGGAGAGGCAACAAGTAATATCGCGGTTTAAACAAAGTCGCTCTCATCATTTTACCGCTCGGCTCCGCGTAAGTTGACCTCATCATGCCACATCGGGCATATTTGCTTCGTTTCAAGATTTTATTGTTTGTAAGGTAACCAATAAAAACTTGAATTGGAATTTCTTGTCTCAGAGACCTTCGTTTTCTAGTGCGAATTAAGCCGCACCGGTTAAGAGAAACGATGGGATCTGGGAACGAGTATGGGCTCCAAACACTTGGAAACAATAAAAGCACCCCGCCTTCAACGTCGTGCTTCCATTTCTTTCTCGGTGTTTGAAACCCCTTTTGAAACATTTGCATTCGTTTTTCATTTAGTAAGCAAAACGTGACATGTCACCATTGCTATAATGCTTGTAGGTTGTAAATGGAGGACGCTCATGCAATTGACCTCAAATAAATATAGTGTTTTTAAAGTTGTGTGGTATACTGACTAAGGTCGACTACGTCACAAACTAGTGAGTTGTTCTTCAGTGTATCATGTAATCAGAAAACCAAATTGCTGATGTTCATAAAACGTGCCTTAATATCAGTTGAGTTAATTGTCCTGTTCGACTACAGTTCTACATTTCAATTGTTTATACTACTCACAAAAACATAAAAAAAAAAAACATAAAAGAAAGCAAAATAAAGACATCCTTAACTGACTGTCAGCCTTGTTTTGTTCTTAAAATGTTAGTTAGAATCGCATACCGAGGCGAGGTGTTCAGTGTGGAATTGCGACTTGAAAGCGAGGCCGATTGATATTGCGCCGTAGCTGCGCATAGCTTTTCATAACAACGCAAGCAAAATTAGAAAACAATTATGTTTTCAAAAACATTGTCTCCGTTTACAAAGCAAAACCTAGCCGAAGGGAAGAGACAGAAGATTTTCCTTGTTACATGTAATTTAAATTATGACTTTTTCGAAAGATTTTCTAAGAAATGGCTTACCCTTCCAAGCACGAAAAATCGGTAGCGGTCTATGGCCACAAAAAAAAAAAAAATGGCCGCCGCAAGAGAAAAAAGGCACAAGTTCTTCAGGAAGAACAGGTTTCAGTTGTAGAGTACATAGAAGATGAAATAGAGGCCAGTAAATAATGCCATTAATTTTGAGTTGAATGTTAATCCCAAAGGTAGCAACAGCAGTTCTGTGCGTTGGAAAAAAACCCAGTATCATTTACTCCGTTTTTGACTTTTTGCTTGTTTTTCCTCCCAAAAACTCACGTTAGCAATGGACGTTGTATTTACTGAGAAGTCCAATTCGAGTAACTGTTTAATTAATATTGGGAGGCAAACAGCTAACGTACATCCGAGCGTATTTGATTTAAAATTGTTTGTTTGGATGTATGTTGTCCTTTCAACCGTCGAAGAGTCCCCGACTTCATGAAATGTTGTGAAGAAATACCCGATATTATAGCTCCCAGTGGATTCAGTTTGATGATTTTTAACATAAAGATACAAAATTAGAGCCTCTGTAAAAGTTCAGAAAACGAAGAATTGTACGTAAAACACGAATAAACGTTTGTGTATTTAATTCCTATTTGATGGCTATTGACAATTCATTTGAAATGGCTTTTTTTAGTGCCCACTGAATACCGCAACATTCGACCAAGGACATTTTAAAGAGCTATGCGATACAAGGAAAATCTACCACCTGACTCGTGAACTCCACGTTAAATTTCACTTGAAAAACCAATATATATCGCACATCGCCTCGCGATTCGTGCATTGTATTTCGGTTTTTCGCTTCAAATTTCACGTGGAATTCCCTCGTCGACGTCGGTGTCGGCCTAAACGTTCCAAAAAAAAAAAAAAAAAAAAAAAAAAAAAAAAAAAAAAAACAAAGAAAAAGAGAGGTTAATGATCCCATGAACCATTATTTCCATGTATCCACAATTCAAAAGTTAACGTTTCCCCCTAAAACTTTCATAATTGGCCAAACCCAAAAATGTTGTCCAAAGGCCACAACTGATTCTTTTTATACTCTAACAAACAATGATTGTAAGAGCATATATCTATAAATCGAACGAACCATGCGCCAGTTTGTTACATGCTTAAAAAAGATTATAAAAGCAGAGCCGTTTTCCTTTGCAAAAAGGAAAACCTCTACCCTTGCGGAAAACATTAGATAAAGCGATCATACAATTTCGTGGGTAATTAAAACATTACGAAGGATTGATTTAGAAAACGTATTAAGAATAAAAAGTAACAACACTATCCGACGTTTCGGAGTCAGACATGACCCCATTATCAAGGTTAAACTGTACTGGAAAATTCGCAATTTAAATATAACGGGCGTTAGGTCAAAACAAAGACATGCATAAATGGAAATTAAACGATAATTGACACTAAGATATTTACAATTTTTTGCTAGGATACAAAAGGCGAAGGTCAAACAAAAACTTTAGCACGAATGGAATCTGACTGCTTATTTAGTGATGGTTGACGCTCACATATTAAAAGCATCTCGTGAACGAGACAGTCAAATTTCGATTTGCATTTCTTTAGGATCGTAAAATGTGCTTTAAGTTCAGGTTTGTCCAGATCGTGTTTCATCTTCATGTGTCGACCAACCGAAGATGATAGGGATTTGTGTTCCTCTATACGCTGATGTAAATGCCTTGTTGTAGAACCAATGTAGTCCATATCGCATAGACCACATTTAAAATAATAAACAACACATTGGTTATTTACAACAGTTGGCTTGTTTTCGCGGTGTTTGAGATGACTTTCAATCTTACGATTAATAAACACAGGAACAATCTCGATGGTGTTACCAATTTTAACGCTCAGATCTTTGAGTCGTCTCCGTAGCACGTTAGCTGACTTCTGATCTTTTTACGGTAATACAATACGGACGGTTTTTCCTTGGTATTGCGCTTGTGGTGGTTTCTGGGCATCCGATTGAACATAGTCGACAAAATTCTTAACAGATCTGTTAATTAGGTCTTCTGGGTATTTAAGGCGTTTGAAGATATTTTTGAGCTTTTCGCACTCATCAGAGAATAATTGCCAACTTGAGGACAACCGATAGGCCCTGTTAAGCATGGTCGTAAGCAGGCCAGTCTTATAACGATGGTCCACGTGACTATCGTAGTGTAGTAATAAGCCTTTGTCAGTTGGTTTTCGGTAGACACAGGTTGATATCCGAGGACCATTCTTATCAAGAAGCATTCCAAGGAAAGGTAGTTTACCATTGGTCGCGATTTCCATGGTGAAATGTAGAGACGGATGAATGCTGTTTAATGAGCGGCTGATTCGCAAGACATTACGGTAATTGTATCGTCTACGGACCGTCTGTAGTAATCAGGCAGATCTAAATGTTCCTCTATATGACACAAGAAGGCATTGGCCATTAGGGGGCCTAGGGGAGACCCCATGCCTACTCCATCTTTCTGTTCGTACAGTTCACCATTATATTGGAAGAGCTGGTGTTTGGTAGCTAATTCTAGCAGTTCGATCAGGTCTGATTTGGTGATATTTAGGTTGTTGGTTTTGTTGAACCAATTGTCACGAAAAGCCTTGGTGGCAAGTATCTCTATCGTCTCGTCCAAAGGCACATTTGTAAGCAAAGAAGTTACATCATATGATACTAAAATATCATTCTCGTTAAAATCGAGTTGAGTAACTTCCTCCGAAACGTCGGATAGTGTTGTTACTTTTTATTCTTAATTAAAACATTATCACCGTTGATCACGGACATACCTGTCGCCGGTTGATGACCAACCGGCGGTACCAACAACTTCTTTTTTGGACATTTAGCACATTAACTAGTACCCCTCATATGCACCTTTAAAACGGTGACACATTCGGAGTTCAGAAATTTGTCGAGAAACATATGCACACACACCGTACGTGGTAGATCCTCACGAAAAGACGTCGAGCGATTAATTTGGAATGGATTGGTCCATCACTCAAAGTCAAAGTTAATGCAGCTGATAAATGTTGTGAACAATCTGTAAGCACTCAAACTGACTACAATATCTACAAAGTTGTAGTTGGTTTCATGATTCACAGAATAACGATGCCTCCGCGTGTAATTTTTGTGATCACATTCATGTATGGGTGTCTGAAAGTCTTGTGCTCCAAAGACTGCTACAACGGCTTGATCGACTGCAGTTGAATTTGAGGATTGTGATATCCTAGCAAAAGCTATTGAATTAAGCAAAAATTATCACAAACGTTCCCCGGTGTCAATAAATTTGCACTAGGACACCAGATCTCGTTATGTAATATATCAAACACGAGAAGGAGTGTTTCATCGGATATCCAAACACCGAGAAGCGAGTTGAAAAACGAGGCCGAAGGCCGAGTTTTTTAACGGATTTCGAGGTGGTTGGATATCTGATGAAACACTCTTTCGAGTGTTTGATAATGCTTCTCAAAGGAATTTGGGATCAAAGTTGGCGAACTTTTGTGCTAATTACGACCACATATCCAAACTTCCTTTCATGCACATAATCGTGTTAAATCGGATTCGGGTAAACGTCACATTCACAGGCGTGGTCGTGAGCTCAGTAGATTGCATCTGTCAGCAACAAGCAGGAAAATCTGGCGACCTAAAGGCCCATGTACACCCAAGAGACATTGCGCACAGCGTTAAATTTCGCACAATCGGAAAATCCAAAAATCAACGGCAAACACCCAATCAAAACGCTGAAACTATTTCAAAACAATCGTACAAGCGGGCAATAGAACATGGGCCTTTAAGTCGCTGGAAAAAAAAGTATGCCCATTCAGCTGAGCCTATCGAGTACACGCTACTTTCCAATCTCTAAACTGATTTACATCAATTCATGTCAGGTTGTCAAACTGGCAAAAAGTGTGAGGCTAAACTTACACTAAGTCGTCCTCCATTTTTAAGCATGATTGTAATGACAATAAAGGCACAGAATTTCCTAAGTGCCTAACAGCGCATTTTCAAAGTTTGACCGTTTAGTGAACAACATGTCTGTGCGTAAGCACATCATAACGCTTAACATACCTCTGTTTGTGCGCTAAGTCGTCCTCCATTTTTAAGCATGATTGCAATGAACATAAAGGCATAGAATTTCCTAATGTCTAACAGCACATTTTCAAATTTTGACCGTTTATGTTATGTTCTCTTTACGTGAGCACATCATAACGCTTAACATACCTCTGTTTGTGTTTAAAGTTAAATTTAAATTCAGGCGTCGGCTTCAATTTTTCAATTTTTGATAATAGCGTTATGGCGACGCCAAAACGTTGAGAAGTAAATTTGCCGCTATATTTTTCTTAATTCACTTACGGGGTGCGAAACTATTCGTGTCCATTGACAACACTGTATCAATACATCTGAAATCTAACCTTACCTGTGATGTAGCATCTAGTGCCACGAGCCACTTGTTGTCCCCTGTCTGGCAAACAGACAGTTCCAACTTTCTCATTCATTGATACTGGCTCTGATAGAGTCAGCACTGCAACGTCATTGCGTAAATGGCGTAAAGTGAAATTTTTATGATAACAGATAGCAGCCACACCCATCACCTGTTCGTTGCCTTCGTCTTTTGACTGGTCATGTTCGCCTGTGTAAAGAGAACAACGTCACTTCTTCAAAGAGATTTATATTAGCATCAAAGCACTGACACATACAGGACCTTGGAGTCCTCGTTCCGAAATTCGTAGATGCCATTTTGAGTTGATTTCAAATTTTAAATTCATTTTCTCTTCAGTTGAGAGCAGGTGAATTTGTCGGGCTGATGTACCAATAAATTAAATCGGCAAACTGATCTTCTATCAACTATGTGGCTTCATAGCTCCGTTGGTAGAGCATTGGAACCGCGGAGGTTATGGGTTCGAATCCCGTTGGAGTCAACTGGATTTTTTATGTGTCTATAAGAGACGATTGCATTAACTTGTACAGATAATTGCAAGGATCATATCTCTCGTTCGTCTGTAGCACGGTCCAAACTTCAAACATAGACAATTCTTTCATGGAATTTATTTGTTTTATGGAATAAAGAATTACTATTATGAATTATAGGACGAGGGGTCCAAGTTATAGTATAATGGATAAACGATGCAGAGAACTGAAGGATGACGAAAGGGAGGTATGCATACAGTTTCATTAAGTACAAATCAAAAAGCAAGGTATAAGATGTCAGTTGGCGGGATCACAGAATCGATGAATTGGTGTGCCATTCGCCCTTGTCACACGGCGGCCATATTGTCCAGGGAGACCAGAAAAGCTTTGTTTTACCACGCCCAGCATCGCAGTGGAAACCATGGGGGTGAGGCTTGGCGTAGTAAAACATAGCTTTTTTGGAGTCTCCCGGGACAACATGGCCGCCGTGTGACAAGGGCGAATGGGCTGGGTTAGACTGGTGGAATGGACATGTTAAAAAAAAAAATGCAAGATGCACGCCAATTTCAATAAACGTCACGAGGTGGCCACTGGCTCTTCCCCCCAACTTCAAGATTAGTCGGTTATTGGAATGCATAAAATGACGTCACAAAGTATCCTTAACCTCTGCTCGTGAGGTAAAGATCAACTACTGGATTGCAACCTAAAAGTAATGTCAACCCTGACCCTGGTGCAGGGATGGCGTAGTGGTGAGAGTACTCGCCTCCCAACAATGTGACCCGGGTTCGATTCCCAGACTCGGCGTCACATGTGGGTTGAGTTTGTTGGTTCCCTACTCTGCGCCGAGAGGTTTTTCTCCGGGTACTCCGGTTTTCCCCTCTCCTCAAAAACCCAAACTTTGATTTGATTTGCGTTAACTTGTTTATTTCAATTTACAGTGTCCCCGATTAGTGCTCTGCAGTGCTAGAAGATTAGACACTTAAATAAAGTTCCTTTCCTTTCCTTTCATTATTATGCTTAGATTTAAAGGAAAACGTCTACTTGGATATCAAAATTGGCCTTGCGTCTATATTAATTGCTTGCATTTCTGGACATAAAGAGGTAATCCATCTGGTGCGATGATGCTTACCAACAACGATTTTGTACCGGCTAGGGGTCGCGTTCTTTACAACACAATGAGCTGCTGTGACTACATGTATTGATGAAATGAGTGAACCACCACAAATGTGATAGAGCTTCCCTCGTACAGCCACCTTCAACGATATCTGCCATGGCCAAGAGTTGGGAATGGCGTCCGTTCCACCAACAACACGCGCAGCCATGGGTCGCTTGCCACATTCAGCTAAAAGAGTTACAACAACTCAAGTTAATTAAGTAAGCGGCGATGCTTTAGTAATCGATTCGGTCGAACAAGATGCCAATCACAAGCTGTCTCTTAAACCTTTTTGCCCACTTTTGCAATGTGGCCAATCGGCCATCAAACTTTGAGGGGAATATACATACCCAAGAGTTCACAATCATCGACAAAATTCTTGGAACACATTTGCATCGGGACTCGTTACACACACGCATGGCAAACAGTCTCTGGAATATCAAACCACACAAGCTCAGCCCCACTCCACCAACCCACTCACAATGTTGTGAACAGGCATCCGTAGCTTTTCCGACTTTCAACATGGTGTTGGGTGGGGAAAGGAGTTTTAAAAATGCCACTGCTCCAGGAAGTAATTGTGAAATCATCGATAATTATGAGTTTTGCATGACTGTCCCGAGAAATTTTGTCCAAGATTTAAGACGTTTTTCCACTCTTCATCAAACAACAACGCGCTTACAAATGATTACCTTTACAAGCAGGTCAACAACTAAGTATTGCTATTAGTGAGTACTCTAAGTGAAATTAAAAAAAGGAGTAAAGTAGTGGAGTAAACGCCACTCTCACGTAAGGGATGATAACGAACGATATTTTTTGGGTATTCCCCAAACTCTGGACGGAGCATTCCGCCCGGCTTTGTTTCTGTGATCACTGGGTATTTGAACCACTTAAGATGATAAAACGCCCGAGTGAGCATAAAGATTTCTCAGTAATCTGGTGGGTCGATCCTTAATAAATAGTAGCATTAATCGTCTATTAAAGAATCCTTGAAACTTCAAGA
This sequence comes from Montipora foliosa, assembly GCF_036669935.1. NCBI lineage: Eukaryota > Metazoa > Cnidaria > Anthozoa > Scleractinia > Acroporidae > Montipora > Montipora foliosa. The sequence goes on along the minus strand of NC_090875.1, from coordinate 11,895,635 downwards.
CCTGGTGTTTTAAAGCCGGTCCTCGAAGTTCACTGCTATCCTAAATTAACATCATATCCAGTATCACTACCTCTTCTGCGTACCGGCCAGGCTCGGTCTTACAACCATTTATGCTAATTTCTCGTTAGCCGAAAATGTGTAGCAAAACATTGAATTTTGAGTCACCATAAGGTCTTAAAAAGCAAAGGTACAAGAAAATCAAAATGCTTTACCTGCTAAAGTCCCTTTGACGAGAAGTAAAAGGCTCAGTGAACCAAGAAAACACTGTGTGACAAGCATTTTGGTCCGAAAGACATTTAACACAGTACGCTCTTCCACTGCTCACAGGCATCAAAGATTTAATAAAGTTGGAGATTCCAGCTGGTTTCCTGGATGTCATATTTCACTCTATCAGCTGGTCAGGTGCGTTTACATAATAAAGACAGGTTTTATAAACAAAACGTTGGACTTTGTCCAGAGCAAACTAGCTTTCTCACGGCTTACTTGAAACCTGAGAGAAAACATCGAGAAAAGTTATACGTTTAGAAAAAAATGCGAGTAGTTACTGAAACAGTGGAGCTGCTTATAGGTTATTAATCATAATTGCGGACGTTACAAATCCCCGACGACAACATCAAGTTGTAGGAATACCACCAATCATGACAATCTTTAATTGACTGTTTCAAATCTCTCATGCAACTTCTTTAAATTAACCAAATTATCCAGGCACTGCATTGGAAGAAAGTAACTAACAAAGCATAAAATTGAAAGTCGCCGATGTATCCCAGCGTTGATGTGTCATTTCTCCTAACAGATAAATCTCGTAAAGAGTTTGCATAATGGATTTCGTTGTCGTTGCCGGCTTAGCTGTCAGCTGTTGATACAATTCAATGTTGCTTGTTCTAGTGAGATGTTTTTTTTAGAAGGTGCACGTATCCTGAAAATTTCTTTGTGCCAAGTTCAGAACTGAAATTGAACAGAAAGAATCGACTTTTGCCTGAAGAGGGTAGTTTCTAAAGAAAATGTGGTGCTGCGTCGGTGGGGAAGTAGTATACAAAACTTTGGCTTTATCAACGGAGTTGATAATGTATAAGGGTAGTAGTAGTGGTAGTTGTAAATCATAGTAGAGTAGGAGCCACGCTATTGGTGGTAACATGGCAACGTGCAAAATTAATAGGAATAATAGGAATAGGAATTTTTGTTCCAGATTCTTGCGGCTTTCCGTCGTACCTAGATTTAGGGAAAGGCCGCAGATAGCCATGTGTTTTTTGGAGTGGTTAGGGTGATTAAAATGACGAGCGACTGGCTTAGATGCACCCTTGTCATTCTTCTCAACATCGCGGAGGTGTTTGCGGAATCGGTCGCCTAGTCTTCTCCCTGTCTCGCCAATGTATAATTTATCGCATAACGTAC
>NC_090875.1:11884243-11889243 GCF_036669935.1 Montipora foliosa | reverse complement strand
TCAAGGTGCTCGTCAACCACGAACTTCCGAAGATGGTCAATCACAATAGGGCCATACCCCCATTTATACGAGAGAAAATAAGCCGCGGCTTTCTCTGCCCGCGGCTTACAGAAGACTCGAAAGTTCACCCCGTATAAATGGTACAAAATCTACGTTCACGTCTTTTTCAAGCCACGGCTTATATTGACCTGGGAATATATATTCGTATAAATAGTTCCTTTTGCGTATTTTGTACACCGTGGCCAGAGCCAGCCGCGGCTTATTTTCTCTCGTATAAAAGGCCCTAATACACCCTGCGAGCAGAGCCTCCTTTTGTCTTTTTCTTTACTGAAATCGAGCAAGCAAAAGAAAGGCTCTGCTAGCAGGGTGGCCCTAATATTGCACGACGAGAAAAACATCAGTCCATCGTCCACGTGGAGCGTACGTGGCCTGTGAGGTACTTTCTTGCTCGATCGTGAGCTGTCAGATTGGGCAGAAGGTGGGAACTTCCTTCTTCGTCGAAGAAAAAGCGAGCGTTTCCACAACAAACTTATCCATGAGTAAGTTTTTATCAGTTTTCAACGAAAGAAACTACACCTTGCCGAAAAACTTACGACTTCGCTTATTTTTCACAAATCTCTTCTATAAGAGAAGGCAACTGTGTCATTTCAGTGGTGTGTATATAACCGAGTGTTTGTGTTGCACCAATAGAAGGAGACTCGTACCAGGTCCCCGACATGAAAAATAAGGCCTTGAACTTCGAATGTTTACGAAATCGAAGGTGACGAAGGATTTTTAGCCTTTTTCCAAGATAAATCATCTTAAAAATGGCGTATTTATGCAGGAATTTCTAAGAAACATGTTGATTTATGTTTCATTTTATGAATTTTGTGCGTCTTTTTGTGAATTATGCGATTTTTCGTGAATTGTGCGATCGGATGCGATTTGAGGTCGATTGTGCGAAATCGCACCATCGCGTAATATCAGAAGGCCTGTTGATTATTGCTTCTTGGTAGCTAGGCCTTGAAATTGACAAAACATGGAGAGAGTTTTGTTAAATTTACTGTGCATTGAAACCAATTCTCAAGGAGAACATGGAAAAATGTATTTGCCATAGATGGAAAGATTCGACTTTGCAGTGAAAAACACTTCGAGTGAGGTGCACCTTAACAGTAACATTAATTTTATTGGGTCACTTCGTCCAAAAGCCATTCAACAGTCATCAGCTGCAGGTAAGTTCATTTTAAATGACACTGCTAAAAAGGGAAACAGTAAGGGGGCTTTCATTTATTGAGATATAATGTTGGATAAAGATTGGGGTTATATGATTGTTGCCATTACTATAGAGGGGGGTTGGGAAATGTTTGAAGGACTTTCCAAGTAATTTTGCCAACCACCCCCCCTTCCTATGAGCTAATAAATGAAACCCCCCTGATACATACAAGCAAAATAGTACTGCATCTATGTTAAAAGTAACAACAAAAAAACAACAAAAGCCAAAACTTGACAACAAAATTGCCCAAGACATGGAGCATTCATAAAAATAAAACTACTAATAAAATTAATCACTCAATTGCTTCATTTCCATTGGTCGAGTGTTAGAATGTAACACGAAGTGATTCTAGAATACCCGGCCAGTATTGTATTCTTGCAGTAGTGCCCTTTGAAGAACTAGGCATATTAATAACAGACGCTATTCCTATGCAAATTAAGTAGACGGTTATTCTAGAATCTAGCCAGTCTTTTTTATGATCAACAGGACATCTGTCTCAAAGACATGAAAATGACGACAACAAAATCAATCTTTTCTTAAGACCGCAAATTTACCACCAGATCACCTGGACTCATCATGGCTTAACAAAACCCTGTTCATCAAATGTGATTTCAGGATGACTGAGTATTATTGGTACCTGCTTCTCCTTCAAAATGTCACTTTCTAGTTCCAATTTCCCCATTTTTAGCTTGTAAGATGCTATCACAGTTTGAATTACTGACGACACATTTAATTCAGCATTTAAGTCATTATTGCCGCATGAAAACAATCAGGTTTAAGGGGGGTGGCTCTTAACTACCAAACTGTTGCTATGGACCCCTTCAAATTATCATTTCTTGAGTCTCTAACTCTGCAGTTGCCATTTTTTGTCAAGAGTGTTCTATTTAACATTTCTTCTACTGATTTGACTGACAACCACATTTGGTTAATCACATGGCCAAAACAGAAAATGCCTAACAACTCAGCGAGTTAACTACCGGTATGTTTTTCACAATTTTTTTAATGCAACAGTACAAGAACAATCTAACACAAAATCAGTGTAGCATGGATTTACGGCCCTCCTCTGATGATGCACTTTTCAAAATATCAGTTCCATTTTTTGCCCAAATACAAATTCCAAGCTACAGTTTACAAATATTGATGGGACTGTTCCCATCTGATGAAAAAACCGCCTCATCTTTTTGTTCTTTTCGAGACCGAGGACTGGGACTAGTTGCGCATACACCTTTATTGAAGTGATGTCAGATTTCCATCGAAAGAGTTACTTCAAAGAACCATCCATGCAACCTTTTTGTAGGGCTCTTTGACTAAACAGGTTCCTTAGCAACCATTGTCCTTCTGTAGTTAAGTGCCACCCCCTTAATAAAGGTGCCACAAATTTAACAATATAATTATCTTACTTCCAGCTAGGGGTTCACCAAGTATCTTTGACTTGAAGGAGTCACAATAAATCAAGGATAGAATTATCCCATAAACTAATTTAGTGATTACCTACTAATTGATCCCTTTTAGCAATGTCTTTTAAAATCTACTATACCCTTATGATAAATAACTATATAATTAAGAACATTATTTTGTTTTCATTAAATAAACGTGATTTTTTTCAAATAGTGTATCTTGAGAGTGTTCGCATATATATGCCAATGAAAATCGAAATAAATGCAGTGAACCTGAGGTAAGACGGAATTCCACCCGACGTACCTGTCGAGATAAAATTGAAAACAGGTGTTCTTGAAGAGAATTCAAAACATCTGATAATGCTAAACGATGACTCAAAGACATACCTCCTTCCACTGGTTCGCTGTACGCTGCAATTTGCTACTTGTATTGAATCGAAGCCTTCGAGATCGAGAATTTCGCTTAACCTCGTTGTAACATTTTCTGAGCTTCTATTACTCCAAAGGAACGTTGCTTCCCAGCAAACTAAAAGTGTTGCTTACAAAAAGCGTGAATAAAAGAAAATGCTGCCATCTAAACACCCTTTGCAGAATTTCTCCCGTCAATGAGGTTTAAAAAGTCGCCTTCACTGCTAGAAGGTGTAAATAGGAACGATGGAAGGTCATCTCTTCGAACGCCACCTTTGTTTACATCACAGCGCTCGGTTGGGAAACTGGATGCTACGAGCTCTACGGATCTAGTGCCAAGTCATTGTCCTTCTTTTCATGACGAGCGTGAAGTGTATGCAAGAGCCTGGTAACTCCCGGTTATTTTATCGGCCCCGAAAAGTACCGGGAAAGTTTACGGGTGCTTCGAGAAACACTCTTTCGGTCCCGATAAAGTTTCCCGGTAACGGTCCCGGTAAGTTAACGGGCCCGGTAATTACCGGGACTTTCGAGAAACAGGCCCCTGGTGCCGAAATTAAGACACGACATCGAGGCTAGGTGCGAAGTTACGCTCGACGGCGCGAAAATACAAAGGCTCTCGGGGAAAACTTCCTGTGTTTCACAAGTTGTATTTTCATTATGGTTTATTGTTCAGTCGCCTGCTGCACAAATGGAAATCATAATAGACAAGATCTATCTTACTGTATATTCCCCTGCGACAAAGGACTGAAAAAATGGTTGAAATTCTGCCGTAGAGTGGACAACAAGTTTTCAGTCGAAGCGAGCAAAGCAAAGAGTTGAATGCCAAAGAGCCTGAGGATATGTAGCGCACATTTTGCTCCGGAAACGTACAAAAAAATTTTAAATGGTAGAAGAAAGATTCTAGACTCAGCTCTGCCGACAATGTTCAAATTGAACGAGGAAGAAAGTCCAAGAAGTGTTCGCTACGAATCGATAAGGAAGAAGCGACGGCTGAACAAGGATATCATAACATCTGATCCGAAGTTATGCGCGGACACCATTGGAGAAAATTATCCTATGAATGAAGCAGAATCATTTGTCGCGTCAGGTGCTGCCAATGTGCAATATATTCAACATGACCATTCACACCTCTTATGGGCAGAAAGTGACGGAATTGATCGGGATTCGGTTAGTGAACATCGGGATACTAAACCTGCTGACAAAGTAAAATCAGTTAGCTGTCAAACAGACATTACTATAGGTCACTTGGAAGAGCTTGAGGAACAGACAAAAAGCTTGAAAAAAAGGTTATCGAATAAAGCAAAACTTAAAGGAGAGTTATTCTTGGAGGATGTCTTAAAGAATGATGATTCCATAAAGTTTTACACCGGGCTACCTACATTAGGATGTTTTAACATGTTGGTGAACTGTATCACACCAGAGGCTCAAAAGCTTAAATACTGGGATAAAAACAAAAACAAGCAAATGAAATACCAAACTTCACCCATTGCCAAAACAGGGCCAAAAAGAAGTCTTACTGTCACCGAGGAATTTGTGCTATGTCTTGTTAGGCTGAGGCTTGGATTGATGGGGAGACATCTACTTGATGTATTTTCTGTTTCCCGGGCCCAGGTCAGCCGAATATTTACAATCTGGGTTTGCTTTCTTGCAACGATATTTAAGGAAACTTTAGTACTTTGGCCTAGTAAGGATGAGGTTAAGGAAAATCTCCCTCACTCTTTCAAACACTATCCAAACACAAGGATATTTATAGATTGCACTGAGGTGTTCATTGAGAAGCCAACCTCACCATATGCTCAGAGGGCAACATGGAACACTATAAAGGCATTAGTTGGGATAACTCCTTCAGGCTACTTCAGTTTCCTTTCTAAATTTTGGACTGGAAGCACAAGTGACAGGAAAATTACACGCACGAAAGTTAGTTGATTGACCTGCTGGAGGAA
>NC_090875.1:11871743-11879243 GCF_036669935.1 Montipora foliosa | reverse complement strand
TTGTTTTGTCAGTTGTTTCTTTCATGTGACAAACTTTATAAAAGTTAGATGCAGTTATGCACCCAGCGCGTTGATTAAACCAGAACTGGCTGTTTCCCTGAGAAACACTTTTTGCGCAGATAATATCACACTGGTTTTCATTGATGGAAAAGAAATACATAAATGACTTTCCTGTCTGGTAAGAAACTTCCTCACTGTTTATAGCGTTTTCACACTTGAAAATATCTGAGTACCCGGCCATAGTGTACACATTCTACAGTTTCATATCTTTCAAAATTCAAATCACGAGCTATATGCTTAGCTACTTGGTCCTCAGGGATTTCTGCAATCACAGGCTTTGGCAAAAACTGTAGAGCTAAGGATTGGGAGTATATGTTGCAGTTAATTTTTCATTTCAGTTAATTTTTTTTCTAACTAGTTAATTTTTTTTAAACTAGGTAATTTTTTTAACTAGGTTTTTTTAATCAACTGTCTAAAAAAGGGATTTTCCTTTTTTAGGGGTGTAGTTAAAAAACAGGTGCTTGGTTTTTTAGGGGGTATGAAAAAAGAACGAAACTCTGCTCCTCTCCGTTCTACTTGTCTTACCCGTCCCTCATCTTCCCCCATTATCCCTATCCTACCTCACCCTTTCTTCAGGGATGTATCCCCCCTTACCTTCCAGTTACCTTCCCCCTTGGATATCCCTTATTGCCCACCCCCTTCTACAGCACTTCTTACAGACAATCCATACTTGTCAAGACTTTTTTTTTCACTTACCCGAACTTGAACTTGAACCCCTATCTCTGGATCTGCTTTCCACTCTCTTATCCACTTGACCACACAAGCAACGCAAGCAAACCTCTCATCATAATTTATAATTAAACATTTTATTATTCATCCCAGGCCACTCTCGGTCGAAACTTTAATTTAGTCACATTTGGACACCAGAGCCATGCACATGTTGTAAATCTTGTGGCACTGATAAAATGGAGGAGTCACGCCAATGCAATAGCGTAAATGAAATCGATTTCTATGGAGAAATACAGGAATTGAAAAGATTTGCAAATAACTTGTTATTCAAAAGATGATTTTTACAGGAAGGGCAAACTTTTCTTGAAAGAAAAACAGACAAGAAACGCGGCCTGTCAGGAAACGAAGATCGATCTGAGCAGAAACAATTAACAAACTGGGAACATCAGATGATAACTTAAAAGAAATGGGCTTACAGCAACGGCAAACATCAAGAAAGTAGCTCTAAAATGGGAACTGTTTCAAATCTTGTCCCAAGTACATAGTCGAATTTCTCACAGAGGACACAAGTGTGAAAAACAGTAGTTGCTTTTAGGAAAAGTAACTGATAAAAAAAAAAAAAAAAAAACATTCTGCCTGAGTAGTGACCAAGTCTGGAAAACTCCAATCACTTATTTCTCCCACTAGATTGGATCTCTAGCATGTAAACAGGCCATTTTGCAAAATGAGTAAACACATTTTCTTTCAAGGTAAATTGAAGTTTATTCATATTGTAGCAGTACCAAATAATAATACCATTGTAACGTTATTGTAATGTAGTTACTTTCCGGTAGTATACTGCTCTTGTTAATTGAAAATCTGAGAGAGAAACATTTATCAGTCTTGTATTAAATTAAACAAGTTATATTTCGAAAGGAATCATAAAAAAATATCACTATTTTTTCATTTCAAAAGTAGTCCTACTATGTGAAAGACAAAAAAAGAGTTTAGCTCTGAGGAAGGGCTAACAATTAAAATGCCAGCTTTCAAATTTCTTCACAGTGGTCAATTTCCCATATCAACTTCACTTGATAAACCCTTTCTTTTACTTCACTTTCCCACCGACACAGCACAACAGCTTCTTTACAATCTAACCCCTTTATCCTACAAGTGAAAGAATGCTTTACTTCCAATAACCAGGGACCAATGTTCTTAACCCAATGACCAAGCCAACGGTTGTTTTAGACTAAACACTTCAGATAATTGATTACTCCAATCACTACAATACATGCCAATCCCACGCATGGAATGCAGTGTCTCGCACTTGTACACTGACTTCAGACTAATCTTAACTCACTTATTGAAAGCTAACTATTTTAAAATGGTTGCTTAGACTTAAATACTGCTTATCAGCGCTAATCAAATGGGTGCTTAGACTTAAATACTGTTTAATATCAGCAATATTTATAGACAGTCTGCAGTTGTCATACGCCTCCTGGTATGCTAACTGTTTCAAATAAAATAGTGCGTAACCCTAATCACTAAATTGAAAGCATAACCCTAATTCCTCAAATGCAGGCAGTCTCCCTAACCTTACATGAAAGCTAATCATTCAAAATAAGTGCTCAGTAACCCAAATCACTCAGCTGAGCATTTGACCTTAATCATTTTTCACCAGAAAAAAAAACTTTACCCAGTTTTTGAAAATTTTACCTAGTTAAAAAAATATTACCTAGTTAAAAATAAAATCACCTAGTTAGAAAAAAACTAACTAGTTGGAAATAAAATCACCTAGTTAAAAAAAAAAACTAAGTAGTTGAAAATAGAAATTAACTGAAAAGAAAAATTAACTGCAACATATACACCCTTAAGTCTTTGTCTCAGCTTTTCTTTCAGTGAGCTGGCATCAAAGGATGAATGGTCAGGTGCAAAATTATCTGGCTTTACCAGGTTAGTCTCAATCTTGCCAAACTCTGCCTTAACAATTTTCAGATCTTTCAAACGAACAGCATATTCTTTCTTTCCAGATCGTCTTTTCCATTCACATTTACCAGAAGTACAGGTAGACATCAAATTGTTACTAACAGTTGACTGTAGGTCAAACAAGACAGCTGCAATTAACATGTCTAGAACAGCCATCGCTTCCCCCCTTGCAAGGACAATAGGCTGTGTGGACTTCTCCGCTGGAATTTAAAATTCTAAAACCTTTGTATGTGTAATAACCGTCTTCAGTTTTTGCCCTTTCCGTGGGTTTAACTTTAAACTGAAAGAAACAAAAACTGCTTTCTTCCACAGGACAATACTTAAGATCCTCAACATGACCATCACGAAACAACCTGAAACCGAGCAGACTTTTGAACGAACGAAGATTTTCAGGCGAATAATCTTCTTTACCGACCAAGTACCTATAAAGGTCCGCGAAAGTAAACTCTGGAATTTTCGAAAAGTTGTTTGTCCAACCTTTCAACGTTTTCGTGTCTGGCAACTTCCCCTCCCTTGTTTTCAATTTTTCCTCCAACAGCTTGTTCTTGTCTTCAGAGGAATTATCAAGTTTTCTCTGCTTCATTGCCGCTGCTTTTTCACATAAATCAAGCAATTCTGCCTTTCGCTTTGCTTTGCTGCCATCACTCAACTGAATACTTCTTTCTCGTAAATAACTTTTTAACTCGTCTACTTTGAATTTTGAGAAATCTTCGCCGGAAGTCATACTTTCTCTCGAAGTTTGCACTTAGCCTCGTTTGCATGCCAACATTTCAGTTCCAGTCCAGAAATAGTTGTCAACTCGGAAATGAGCTATTAGAGCCACCATTTCATGTGGATCCTTCACCAACTGCACTTTCAATTTCCATTTCAAATGAACCTCAAAAACTTTGATCGAACAGTGAAATTGTTTGAACAAGCATACTTTCGATTTAGATTGCTGATTTAACCGGTGCTAAATGACCATTTTGCTGTTTGTGACGAGGATTTTAAGGAAGGTTATTTAGATTTGTTTGAAGCTTCTGTAAACACTGTGCAGCTGTGCACGTTTCCATGCATGAATTGAGATGCCAATTAAATCGACTTTGGATGGTTTTTTCTGCAATTGTTGTTGCGATCACTTCGTGAGTATATATAGTAAAACAATTATTCTTTTCAATCTCGGTGAAAAGTGGCAGAATATTTACCTCGCCGCCTTGCGGCCCGGTAAATATTCTACCACTATTCACCTCGATTTCAAAGAATAATTGTTAATTATCAACTCCGTTGATAAAAGCAAATTTTCGCCTGAAGAGTGCTCCTTGTTCCAAAAATCATATAATTAGTTTTTTCTTTGGCTCGACATATGAGAAAAAGACGAGTGTAGCTATTAGCAAAATCGACTCCCAGCCTATTCTATCTGGCTGTGTGCTCTGAAGTCATAAATGGGTCGTGTTCAGGGGCCGAACGACCTCGACCTCGTTGAGCCGCGCGATTCAGTCTCCGACTGCGAGTAGGGGCGTTTAACAGGTCAAGCATTATTCAGGCATTGCGTAGAAAGGAATAAGATGCAAGAAATTAAGAAACTAAGCTATTCCGCTTCTTTCCCCACAAAAGAGCTCGACAAAGGCTGTCGCTCGCCCGTTTTCCTTTCGATCATCACATGAGGTAAATTGATTGACAAATGTTAATTCTGCCATTTCAGGATTTTAATTTTTTCGAATCTTGTTTCTGGAAAGAGTTTTTTTATTTTTACGTGGGAAAAAGATGATAGAAATCAGATAAATTCATTCATAAAAACCATATTATTTCTCGGGCATACCATCCTGGGCGATTCGGGGTTTAAAACCTCAAGACTTCGCATTTTTCAGGCCGACTTGATACGTTACGTTTCTTCTTTCGCTCCAAAGATATTTACGCTTTTGATTAAAAAATCATGACATTTACGAATATTATGAATATTTCCAGTATGAAAATGTATAATAGATACTGAAGCAAAAATATTTTGGAACATATTGGAATGATGAGATTGAAACCAGGCACCAGCAATTAGACTCTCGAAACGTCCTTCGTCTCTCGTAGATGGCGCGTGGAACGAAGGTCGAACTATCGCGACTTTGTCGCTCGCTCATCCACTTCGCGTACGAAAAATCACGTTTCGCTCGCCAAAATATTTTCACCTTGGATTCTCGTGAGGTCGACCTGTGGCAAGTCTAATGTGACACCTATCCTGAGGGGGTGACCCGAAAACACTGACCCCCGGTCCATGGACCCCTCTACGGACTGGGTCCACGGACTGCCTCACGGACCGGTCCACGGACTACCCTTACGGACCCCCTATACGGACCACCCTAAAACAACATAGAAATCAAAATAAATGAAAACTAAAGATTTGACTTACCAGTTGTCTGGATAGACCACTCGCGTCACTCGTGTCGGCGAAATCTCAACCGTAACGCTCCGCAAATTCAACAGACTAAGGCTCAGGCTCGGGTACAAAGTCTATTAATCACATTGCCCCTTCCTTCGCTGTGGACTGGAATCCTTCGAAAAAGATTGATAATAAGTAAGTTCTATTTGCATTTTCTTTCTTTCCCTCCGCCATTTTGTTCGGATCATTCTCCCGCGGGTTTGTGAACTCGCCCCAGGCTTCACGATCTCTCTGTCCTGAACAAAATGGCGGAAGAACTTTTTACTCGTGCGCAGTAAGCCCATGAGGTATAAAATGCCCTCCGTTTCTTGTTTTCCGTGTAACATTAGTGCATGGAAATTTATGCTTGCATACATTTACATGACTGTAACTTTACGTGGGGCGGGGGGTAGGGGATTATTCAAAACAATTAATAGCCGCTGAAAAATGTATTGTTGAGTCAGAAAAACTAATAGAAAGACTTGAAAAGAAGTATTACAGTCTTAAAATGTATGTATGCTTGGAATATCAGTCCATTTTGCATGACAAATAAACAGTGCGTGTTTGAAGAAATCAACCATCCCTCTCATGTTTCAAGCCCTTAAGTAGACTTGCCACAATTCCACCTCACGAGAATCACGGGAGAAAATGTTTTGGCGAGCGAAGCGTGATTTTTCGGACGCGAATCTACACGAGACGAAGGACTTTTGAAAGTCTAGCCCTTAAGATGTGTCATTTTCTCTTGGATGTGCATGGTCGCGCCCGAGTCATCGCATCTTTACTGTTCAAACTTTGTGATTAACGGTTCGTACGGATCGAGCTGTTAGAATAAATCTTTTTCGATTGTGGAGCCAAAGGTAAGTTGTTTACATTAAAGACAAAATTATATATATATATATATATATATATTATTTTTTTATTTTTTTCTAATTTGTTTTACAAATAAACACTTTGCACGAGAGCGGGGATCGACATAAAGGTGATTCAAACTGATCTCCATCAACTCTCCTAGTGATCTTTGAGAACCTTAGAGCAGCTTTGAGCGAAACTGAGAATACCTGAGAAAAACTGATCCGACTTTTAGCAATCTGAACTGTTCTTAGAACTACTGTTATTGTCAGTATGGGCATGCGACGAAGTCAAAATGGGGAATTCTTTCAACAATACAGGCTAGTCGTTGATATGCATTCTGTTTATTTGGTGGCAAAGGAATTTAGAGGATGCTTCAAAGAGAAATTCTGGTTTTCTGTCTTAATTTTGTTTTACTTGGAGGCCATTTATTTGCCATTATTGAAAAGTTTGGTTCACATTTATGAAATGTAACAAATTATCATCTGTGGCTTTACAAAGATCTATTTGTATCGCTTTTACATTCCTGAGTTAATTCGACTCGCAAATGACGTACAAACAACCCAGGTCCAGGAATTGTTGATCCAACTAAAACTATTGCCGCACCATACAGTCAAGGTAATGTTGAAGTATTTGGTACGGCAAATGCAGGCACACAACGTGTGGCAATGTCTCTGTCGGCACTTGCTTAAAATTTCAGGAATCCAATAATTAACCTCTTCACCTCAGTGACTTGGTTCAAATTATAAACATTGGGAATAATATGTATTCAGCTTTGTCACAATCATGCAAACAGGAACTCCTATTTTTGACAGATTTGCCTGTTATGGTTATAACTTAAGCTACATTAATTATCAGTTGACATACAGTGATAGTTATAGTGGTTTGCTAAATAGTGCACCTATAATTTCAGACTTTCGTTATGTTATATCAATGTTAGCTGCCTTTGATTCTTTGCTCATGGATAATTATCATGCATATATTTTAACACTTGAACTTTACACAGTAGCAATATACTGTCTGCCTAATGGGAGGTGTAAAAGTTTTTACTCTCATGGCAGAGATTTATTAGGTATGGGACCCATTTGCAACATGTACTTCAATTGAAATAGATTCATTAATGAATTTGGTACAACATTTTCAGAATATATGATGTGCACAAACATCTGTTACTTATGAGATTAAAATGTGTTAACATTATTAAAATGTAAAGCAACAGTGGAAGCATTGTTCATTCATTATATGTTCGAAACCAAAATTTTAGACCCTAGGAGCACTTAAATGATGTTTATCTTTGTTCTTGCAAAGAATCTTCTGCTGTGTCATTTTATTCTATTTGTTTTTCCACCTCAAAAGTCTTGTAACTATTGTGCCTCTCAAACAGTTGCTAGTATCATTGAGAATGGAAGAACAATTTATTAGAAATGTTACTCCAGCAAAATATGTTTTTATTTCTGATTTTCTAAAGAAATTAGACGTAGGCCGCTAGCCATGTAAAAGTTATTCATAGAGCAAGATGTCAGGGAAATTTATCTGGTAATGTGGTTCCCAGTAAACAACAGCTTAAAACAGCC
>NC_090875.1:11861743-11866743 GCF_036669935.1 Montipora foliosa | reverse complement strand
CACAGAATCCTTTTCCAGCGAAAAAATTATCGAAACAAACAACATATTTGCCCTTAGAGGCGAAAACCACTTCCTATTTCGTTGCGTGCGTGAAGACAAGAAACTCAATCGTGTCAAATTATCATGTATTTCAGGTTTCCTGAAGAACCTTTTCCTTGAATAACATAAAAACTATCCAGTTAAGCTCGCATATCATAAAACATGATGAATTCATAAAGGCCACCTTTTCCAGCGAACAATTTTTTGAAGCAAACAACATATTTGCTATCAGAGGCAAAAACCCCTTCTATTTCATTACGTGCGTGAAGAGAAGAAACTCAATCGTGTCAATTATGCGTAATATTGCAACAAACTCAATTTCAGGATCAAACCGTTTCCATGAAGAACCTTTTCCTTGAATAATGAAGCACAAAATACACGACAACCTTTCTTTGAAATAATTCTTGGCTGTCACATTTCCAATTGCTTTTTTTTACCTGAAGACTGTGCAGAGTTGATCACAGATCCACGTGAGGTGTTCGATTCGTTCTCTGCCTTTGTTAAACCCATAAGTTACCAGAGAATTTTCCATTTGGTTTCAGTGTTCTACATAACAGCACACTTTGTAAAATATTATTTTGGAAATACAGCTCACTTTAATTTCGGCTCGACGGGCGATAGATTGTTGTCGAAGTCCATTACTCGTCGCTTTTGAGATTCCAGGTGTTGGTTTTTCACCGCCTGCCTAGTTTATCCAACTGACTTCCCATTATTGAGCTCCATAAGTGTATATTTTGTTTAAGGATCCACTAAAACGCCATTCGCGTTACATTGTTTTCCACACCTTTGCAGGCTAAGTTAATGATTCTCCTGTGTCCACCAGAGAAATCTACACATTTCCACTACCCTCTCGATCCTAAGAAAATACGCGCAAAAGGCTCTGTGCACAAAGACACCACTTACCAGGGGAGTGACAGGCAAGACTTTTACCGACACGGAAAAAAAAAAAACAAAAAAAAAAAAAAGCAAACAAACAAATCCCTCCCACATTCCGACTGGGATTGCCATACTGGCAACCCAGTAATTATTGTTCAGCCATCCCCTTCCCACTCTTATTGTTCCAAGTTTCTAACCAAAGGCTTATGTCACAGTGGTGTAAATTGCCTCAAGTGGCAATTTGCTTTTCGTGGCCATTTTAATGAGTTTTATTTGTGTACATCTACAGATGTCCGTGATGAAATTTATATCTATACAGTATGCAAAATTATTGTTCATGATTAATGCTTCAAGCGGAACAACGAAAGCAAAGCTATGTTATCAAGGAATTATCATACTTTTTTGCATTCCCTTTTATGCGAGATTGAATTACTGTTTTATTTGTTCACGGTTGATAAACTTTGTTTACAAGGATTAAAATTATCTGGAAAGTTCGCGAAGGTCAATGTCACGCAATGTGTTGTTTCAAGAATTTTCTAGAACTGTAACTCATCAATTTCAAAATAGTCTGTGACTCGTAAGTTTGAAAATAGAGTTTATTGTAATAGCTGTAAATATAGTAACATTCGGAAACTTCCAGATTCTCTTCGGATACTTTCCAGTCTGAAGGTCGTCAATTGCAAACAATTCTCTCTTCAATATCAGCACCACAAACACGCAAACTTGTACAAGCGACGCTAAATGAGTTGAGTTTATTTATTTGGTCATCAATTAAGGCACTTAAAGGAGAAACAACAATAAAAATTGACTTACCGTCATTTAAGCTTGGCTTGTCTTAAAGTGACGCAAGCATTTGGTAAGTCAATGATTTCTCGTAACCAGTTGGAAGGACAATCAAACAATCTTGACCGTTCAAACTAGGTTTTCTTGTTCTCTACTCAAAAGAAGCTCTTCAAGAATACTCTCAAAATCCATGTTTCTTTCCGCGAAATGACAATGGAAAGTACGAACATGCCCAGTGATAGAAAGGCCCGTATTTCGGGCCTCACTGCCACTGAGCATGCTTGAAATCCAACTTTGCCAGATCTCCCTTTCGTATGACCGTGGGAGATCTGGTTACGAGATTAGGATCAGACACCACTGCAATTCTGCTTCAACACCAAGGGAGCTACTTATGCAGAAAAAGAGAACGGCGACAGGTGAATGCCATGATAAGAGACAGTGTACCGTGCAATTTACCATATTTGCCGATGGTGAGCCTCGCATCAAACCCTTGTTGACCTTTACAGGACAGGACAAAGGTACAGGACAAAGAATTCCAGACAAAGAAAAGAGACAGTATGACCAAGAGTCATGGTCAAGTTCCAAGAGAACGCATAGTGCAACGAGGAGATGATGGTCTCAGAAATATGTGCAAGAAGCCAAACATGTTTGGTCAAGCACGCGATAGACTTATCTATGATGCGCTTAGAGCTCAAACAACAAAGAGTGTAAAGATCATTCTGACGCAAGAGTGCCAGACGACATTGGGGCTTGTACCTCCGGGCGCAACGAGCAAGGTTCAACCACTCGATGTTACATTTAATGCGGAATTTAAGAAAAGTGTTGACATACTAGCCACGAAACACTAGTCCGCAAATCCAGAGCGCTTTATGAAGGGAAAAGTGACTGCTGGTGATCAGCGTGTGCTTTTGACAAAATGGGTGGGTACGGCATGGCAAGAGACCTCGCGCCGGTTGAATGACACAGTTATCCGTTCATTTGTGAAATGTGGAATTTCACTACCCATTTCCGGTAGCAGGGACTGAAACAAATATCGATGGTTTACTGGACTACCGCATGGGTGAATCAGCCGATATAGAATAGATCGAGTTCTTCACTGACTCGGAGGAGGAAAGTTAAACTGCTTCGATTGTACTGCATGACGTACCGCTGCGTTTTAGTCTGTACCCCGTACCGGTATCTCAGTGTCATTTAATTGGAAGAAACACGTTTATGTTAATCGACGAGAACTATATATCGTTTTCAATTTCAATTTGAAGAAACTTTCCCGATGTTAATACGAAATTATACCGGTTTACGGTAGTTCTTACATCGCTACATCAGTGAACTGATGTCAAGGACAAATGGTGGTATAAAGCTTTCCCTTCATCATCATCATCAGTCCTTTTTGCGCCGTGGGACGCATAAGGCCTCTACAGTCTCTCTCCAGCGGGAGCGGTCTTGTGCCACCTTTCGAATTTCACTCCAGGTCAGGTGCATGGACTTGAGTTCTTTCTCCGCTGACCTTCGCCAAGTTATTCTTGGCCTTCCCCGTTGTCTTTTCCCCTCTGGTGTCCAGAACAAACTTTGTTTAGCAACATCGCCAGAGTCCTTTCTTAATACATGCCCAATCCATGTCCATTTCCTGCGGGTTATGTCCACCATAATGTCCTCTTGTTTACAAATGTTTCGCACTTCCAGGTTGGATACCTTTTGTGGCCACCTTATAATGCCTAGTATAATGCGCAGGCACTTATGGATAAAGACCCTCAGCTTTTTTACTATTTCCTGAGTCGTTTTCCAGCTTTCAGAGCCATAAAGAAGCACTGTCTTTACGTTTGAATTAAAGAGTCTTAGTTTGGTCTTAAGAGAAATCCTTTTAGAACTCCAAATTGGTTTCAGCGATGTAAATGCCTGTCTGGCTTTACCAATACGTGTTTTTACATCTGCATCAGCGCCGCCCTGCACATCAATCATGCTGCCAAGGTAAGAGAACTGGTCGATTTTCTCTACCTCATGCCCGTCTATTCTGATTTGGCAGTTCCTTTTACATCCAGTGCTCATCCATTTGGTCTTTTTTGTATTGATCGTAAGTCCAACTTTACGCGCATTATTGTTTAATCTTGCTGTTTTCTCGCTTAGGTGAGATCCAGAGCTGGATAAAAGGCAGATGTCATCCGCATAGTCCAGGTCTTCCAATACAGTTGTCAATTTCCATCTAATCCCAGTACGTTGGTGACTTGTTGTTTCTTTCATCACCCAGTCTAGGGCAATCAAAAACAATAGAGGTGACAGCATGCATCCTTGCTTAACCCCGATTTCCACGGCAAACCATGATGTAAGATTGCCTTCATGGAGAACGCTACATGTGAAATCTCTGTACAAAGCTTGTATCATTCTGATGATCTTTTGTGGGATACCATAAAGCCCTAAGAGTTTCCATAGGGTGTCCCGATGCACACTGTCGAAAGCTTTTTCGAAGTCAATGAAATTCAGGTGCAGGGATGCCTGCCATTCCATGCATTGTTCTATTATATTCCTCAAAGTGAAAATCTGTTCGGTACACGACCTTCCTTTACGAAAGCCGGCCTGCTCCTTCCGTAACTGCTTGTCCATTGCCTGCTGAATTCTTGTCAGGATGATTCTGGTAAACACCTTAGACACCACCGATAGAAGAGTAATTCCCCTCCAGTTGTTACATTCAGTGGCATCGCCTTTCTTAGGAATTTTAATGATGAGGCCTTTGTGCCAGTCACCCGGAAGCTGTTCTCCTTGCCATATGTGCTCAAACAAGATGAAGAGTACTTCTGTGGCTGTTTCAATGTCTGCTTTTAGCAGTTCTGCCGGTATGTCATCATAACCAGGGGCTTTGTTGTTCTTCAACAGCTGGATTGCCTGGCGAACTTCATTTCTAGTAATGGCATCTGAATTTATATCTAATTCAGGTATGTTGGTCTCAAGGCGAGGTGGGCTGCGTGGATCATCTCTGTTAAGTGTACTACTAAATCCATTACCTGCTGATAGCTTTAGTAAATAAAAAATAAATGCTATACCGAGTAATTGCATTGTGACTAAACTTGATAGACAACAAATGCAAGGAAACGATGTTATGTGCTTGTAATATTTCGATATAAATCTATATCATCTTCGGACTAAGACGGGATACAAGTAGCAGAATTTTAAATACTGCGAGATTGTGCAACAGTATAATCACGTGAAAATGAAAAACAAAGAAACGAAACTGTCAGGAGAATAGGCGGAGTTCTCTACTGGCTTTTAAGCCATTGTTCATGATCAGAAATGGTGTTAAACGCTTAATATGG
>NC_090875.1:11821743-11856743 GCF_036669935.1 Montipora foliosa | reverse complement strand
ACAGAAGCATGATGAACTAGAGGCCAGCAAACATTTTCATTAATTTTCAGTTGAATGTTACCCAATGGTAGCAACAACAGTTCTGTGCGTTGATAAAAAAAAATGAAAATAAAAACAGTGCCGCGTTTACCCCGTTTTTGACTATTTGCTTGCTTTGCCTCCCAAAAAAATTAACGTTACGCGGCAAATAGCAATGTATTTTAAAGTTCCGTTCGAGTTAATTTCTTATATTTGGAGGTAAACAACTTACGTATACCCGAGCGTATTTGAAGAGTTGACGTTGTTTGGACGCACGTTGTCCATTCAGCCGCTGTCGAAGAGTTTTTCCCAAATTTACGAATTGTTCTGGTGAAATACCCGATATTAAAAGTGCATTCAGTTTAATGATCATTTTTAACTAAAAATATAAATTGGAGCCTTTGTAAAAGTTCAGAAAACGAAGAATCGTAAAACAGGAATGAACGTTTGTGTATTTGACTCCTATTTGTTGGCTATTAACAAGTGACAGTTAATTTGAATGGCTTTTTATAGCGCCCACTGAATGCTGCAACATTCGACCAAGGACATGAGTGTTGATATATCGCTTTTTCTCTTGAAATTAACGTGAAATTCCCTGGTCAGGTGATGAATTTTTCTATAATGTCGGCCTAAACGTTCTTCCAAAACTCTACAACTAAAAGGTTAACCCAAAGATGTTGTCCAAAGAAAACAATACTCTACCAAACAATGATTGATAGATCGAAGGAACCACACGCCAGTTTGTTACATGTTTAAGAAAGATTAAAAAACAAGCAGAGCCATTTTCCTTTGCAAAAAGGGAAAACCTTCACCCTTGTGGAATGCATTTGACAAACCAATCATACAATTGCCTGGGTAATTAAAACATTGTCACTACCAGTGATCACTAACAACCGATCACTACCTGTCGTCAATTTATGACCTACCGGTGGTACGATGTTACCCGTGTGCAAGTGCCACTTACCCATCCGGTGCAATGTCAAAATCCGATCCTTGAAAATACAGCACTTTCCCCGCAGTCCACATTAGCCCACGTATATTTTCATGAACAGCAGTCGACTGTGTACCGGAGGGGTAAGTGGCACTTGCACGCGGGCAACATCCCTAATTTCAGTCCCGTGTTCGAAAAGACGAGCACAAGCATTGGCGGACAACTGCTCGGCGTGGAAATGTGAAGGGAATCTTTCACATTCGAGCTGAAAGGATAATACGTTTAGCAAGCTGATCAGACAGGGAGGAACACAAACTATGCTCTTTTCGTTGGAATGAAAAACGGAGCATCGAACTCTTTTTTCAGCTAGAAAAAGGCTTTGGAGTATATTTCTCCGTGAATCGCTGTGTCCAGACTTGACTTTGTTTTGGGAACATTACGGCAGCCTCTGAAACAACAACAGCAGCAGTAGTAGTAGTAGTAGTAGTAGTAGTGCTGTCCGTAGACATTTACGTGATCTTAGTCATAACGGTGGCCCTACATTGCAGCCATTGTTAGTAGAAAATAGATAAATAAATAAATAGAGCTCTTTATTAATTTCAAAAACCAGCGTTCTGAATTACAATAAAAAATCAAAGAATTTTAAAAAGACATCTATCAATAAATTAAAGAGCGTTTAAAACATTCGGTTCTTATTTGAGGAGGTACATAGGGAATGACCACGATTCCTTAGCAATCTTGTTTTACTGGGTGGTAAGAGATCTGCCAAAAGGCCTTTAGTAAAAGTTGTGATGCTTACTATCTGATGCCCCTAAAACGTTCAAAACAGGCTTGACCCCCTCAAAGACGCCAAAACGAACTGCTCTTTTCTGAAACCTATCAATTTTAAATACTTATCATAACTTTCACCACCCCATAATATAAGTAAAAAGAGGTATGATTAAACTATGAAAAAGGTGGTGTAGAGAAACTTAACTATAACCATACTTCGTGCACACTCGTAATATGTGCATACGCCTTCCCGCTTTACTGAGGTTTCTTAAGAACAGTGGAAATATCAGCATGTTTACAAATAAACAGCACAGTTTGACAGGTTAAAGAGCAAGACCTTAGGCCTAAGGAAGCTAAGCCGTCTATTTTAATCAGTAATGCGTTGTTTACCATTTTTTATGTGATCTTTTCCATACAGATTACGTAGGCTATGCCCGACACCTTTTTCAACGTAATGAAAACACGGAAACGACCAACATAGTCAGGATTAGTCTTCCTTTTAAAGATCAGGATCTTTGTGATAAGACTGCCCCTACATTGCAGCCGGTTTTTGTGAGTAGGAAATTAGAGCAAGACCTTAGGCCTAAAGAACCCAAGCCGTCTATTGCTAATCAGCATTGCGTTGTCTATCACTTTTCATGCACGATCTGTGCGATACAGATTAATATGTCCTGGACTGGGCTACACGGCCCCACACCTTTTTCAAAGTGTTGATGAACAGAAGAATTCGGCAATTGTCAAACATCTTATTACAGAGTACGGTAGATGCAATCTTAATGCAAACCTTTTTTAACATTTCGAGAAAATGTCAGAGTAGGTTTCATTGTTCAGTTTTTGAAATGCTTTTCATGAAAAAAAAAAAAAAAAAAAAAAAAAAAAAAAAAACTCAAAAGCAATTTGAACTTCTAAGTAGACTCCATCAGCCCATACGTGCAGAGCTTTTGTTTAACTTGTAAGTTATTTTTAACGTTTTGATTGCCTGTTGTTACTTTTAATAGTTATCAGCAGAACACTTTCTTTAACAAACTGGGTAAACCGAGTTATTCATCGAAACCGTAATTGAAAAAGGCTAATTCAGGGAATGGGAGTAATTTGATAAGTACGATTTGCATGTGGTTTAAATTCATGACAACGACAACAACAACAACAACAAAACCGTTCACGAAATAGGAAAAATCGTGGACATTCTTATGTTTATTCTAACGAGGTCTCAGCCGATTATCTTGCTCAGATACAGAAGAAAGATAAACGATTGAAGGTGTTTAGTCACAGAAGTGGTCGTTAAAGAGCCGGCAAGTTTAAAGTTTAACAATGTCAGAAAATTTTAGAAGACCAAGTTGGACATAGTGAGGGGAAATGTGGGCATGGCTCTGGCTCTCTGTATTCCTAGCGTGACTTGTGCCGCCTCTTTTAATGCGGCGGGAGTTGATACATAAAATAATTTGTTCAGCCTTCACCAACAAAACGATGTGTTTTTCTTCTGATGGGGAACTTTATTCACCGGGTTAAAGATCGGTAACTCCTTCGTTGCAATTTAACAAAAATATTCCCCAGACTCTCCTTGGAATGTTTCATAAATGTGCGTAAAAGATGAAAAAAATAACCTGTCCTTTGATTTACAGAGGAAAGAATTTATTCCACAAAGTTTGTTAGTTTCAAAATTAACCAGTTTAGAATGGACCCATGCCTTGCTCAAGCTCTGCTTATCTTTAATCATAACGTGTTTATCTTAAAATTGATACAAATAATCTACGATGCGGAAATTCAACATCTCCGGATTTGCGCGCAACCCCCATGACTCAGTATTGTGAGGACACGTACTTTTCAGGTGGCTGGCCTGGTAATTGGACCAGCTGCATTCGTAACCATTTTAAGATAACTAATTACATGCCCTAACAAGATTCTGCGCAATTTCATTCTAGTCCAAGACATTAAACAAATAGATGCATTTAAAAATACGTACAAAACACAAAGCAAGTTATAACGAAAGAATATATTACATATACTCATATATATAACAGTATCAGACACGAAAGATTTGTTAATACTGACGGGAAAGTCCTTGAAATAAACTCTTAGTTGCCTGATTGATTTCTGATGGATAGGAGGATGTTATTCCATTCACTGTCGAGCAGAACTTTCTCAATGTTTATTCTAAAGGTCAAGGCTTAAGTGCTGTAGCTCAGAAGTTTAGTGAAGTAATTAAGTTGCGCAGATTCGTAAGAAAGATAAAAGTTCCAAGGCTTCTAGACACAGAGGTGGTCGTTAAAAAGCTGTCAAGAATAAAGTTTATCAAGTTCAGGAGATCCTAGAGGACCAAGTTGGACATACTGAGGCAAAATGTGATCATGGCTGGCTCTCTTTGTTCTTTACGTGACTTGTGCGATCCATTTTAATGTGGGAGTTGATACAAAGAATCTGTCATGTTGAAATTCGATTCAACATTGTCGGGAGAATGACCGTGACAGGTTATAAGCTTTTTAGGAGGCTGGCCTGTTAATTAATTGGACGAGCTGCTTTCAAAACCAGTTTTTTCACTTGAAACCATCCACTTTTCGATGTCTAGGCTGAATTGTATTAATCTACGCCCACGAAGGGCGTAAAATTAATAATAAAATTAAACGTTTCACAAAAAATAAAGAAAAAAAAACAGTAGATTGAACAAAGCCTATTAATTGGTAACCATTTTTGTCCAAAAAAAAAACACATGAAAGTATTTTACCATGAGTAAGCAAAATTTGAGTTTTGTCGAACATTCAGCGTCTTTAAAGTACTGCTGTGTATGGTTATAATCAATTTTGTTTCATCTTTCGTAGGATAGGTGCTCGTTTCTTAATTGAAAATATTTGATGCCTATTTACTGAGTTAACTTTGGTCCTCTTATTCTAAAACTGAAACATGTGTTAGTTTAAAATTTCCACGATCAGGAATGGGAAAGTAACCTTACGACTTCCTTTCTAGAAACGTTCCGTCACTTTATCGCACCTGGAAAAGGAAGGAAGCGTTTCCACGATAACAAATGGAAAATTATCTCACGACTTCCTCCCCAGAAATGTCTCGTTTTTGAGATACCAAATGTATCATTTTATGGCACCTGGGAAACGCAAGAAGGGCTTATGTTCTTTTTCGAAAAGCGGACATATTTTGACTTTAATTGTTTTGAAATTAGATAAAACCAAACCCCGAGATGAAAAGCTCATCCAAAGCAGACTTTAACCTTGCCTTTGGACATGCTTTCTAAACGGAATGAAACATTTATAGCTCAGAACGTAACAAAAAAGGCCCTCAGAGTATTGTGTATGTTCCTATGTTCCCTAAGATATTTTGTCTTTGATGGTAATATGGCAACGTGAAAAATAGGAATATATTAGTTAAATGAAAAGCGTTCGTTGATACTGTGAGGATTAAGGGTGCCGATTTAAAAGATGAATTTTTGTTCCAGGTTCTTGCGGCTTTCCGTCGCACCTAGATGTAGAGAAAGGCCTCAGATAGCCATGTCTTTTTCGGAGTGGTTAGGGAGATTAAAATGACGAGCGACTGGCTTAGATGCATCCTTGTCATTCTTCTCAACATCGCGATAGTGTTCGCGAAATCGGTCGCCTAGTCGTCTACCTGTCTCACCAATGTATAATTTATTGCGTAACGTACAGGTTATGCAATAAATGACATCTGCGGAGGTACATGTGAAACGATCGGTGATCTTAACAGATCGTTTAGGTCCTGATATCTTGCTAGTGTTAACAATGAAAAGACAAGCTTTGCATCGTGAGCGCGCACATTTGAAGTGCCGGGTTGCTCGTTAGTTTTGAGCGCGCTTTTAACTAAAATGTTGCCTACGTTTTTGTCGCGTTTGGATGAAATAAGTGGAGGTTGCGAAAAGATTCTACCAGTAACGGGATCATTTTGGAGAAATTTAAAGTTAATAAGAAAGAAAGAAAGAATCTTTTGCACGCCTTTCAGTTAGATAGGTCAGGTGGCTGACAAAAATGGCAAAGAATGGTCACTTGACAGAAAGAGCCATTACAACATTACAAGACTATCTAGATGGTTTTATGGAAGAAAGTGAGGAAGAAGTGGATACAGATGATGAAAGTCTCTGGGGAAGATAGTGACAGCTTGACAGAGAATGAAGAGTGTGGTGACTAAACCTTAAATATTGTGATGCTCCACTGAGGGGTTTAATGTGAGCTGGATTAATTTATATTGTTTTAACATTTCATGTGTGTTGATTGGGTGGTTCTCACAGAAAATATTCCAGATCGTTTAGATATAAAATATTTCGTTTTATAGGTAAAGACCGCTTTTGTGCAACAGTTGACATACATGTAGGGTTGTTGGGTTGTTCAGGTTGATTTACATTTTATTTATATAATATATTTTAATTAGCATAGATTTGCTAAATTTATGATTAAACGTTTCATAAAAAAATAAATAAAGAAAGAAAGATAGTAGATTAAACGAAGGCTATTAATTACTAACAATTCTTGTCCAAAAAAATACATGAAAGCATTTTACCATGACTAAGCAAAATTTGAGTTTTGTCGAACATTCAGCGTCTTTAAAGTACGTATACTCCTGATTGTGGTTATAATCAATTTTCTTTTATCTTTTGTAGGTTAGGTGCTCGTTTCTTAATTTAAAATATTTGATGCCCATTTACTGAGTTAACCTTGGTCCTTTTATTGTAAAACTGAAACATGAGTTAGTTTAAAATTTCCACGATCAGGAATAGGAAAGTAACCTTATGACTTCCTTTCTAGAAACGTTCCGTCACTCTATTGCACCTGGAAAAGGAAGGAAGCGATTCCACGATAACAAATGGAACAATCATCTCAAGACTTCCTCCCCAGAAAAGTCTCATTTTTGAGACACCGAATGTATCATCTTATGGCACCCGGGAAATTCAAGAAGGGCTTATTTTCTTTTTCGAAAAGCGCCCATATTCTGACTTAAATTGTTTTGAAATTAGATAAAACCAAACCCCGAGATGAAAAGTGCATCCAAAGCAGACTTTAACCTTTCCTTTGGAAATACTTTTCTAAAATGGAATGAAAAGATTATAGCGCAGAACGTAACAAAAAAGGCCCTTAGAGTATTGTGTATGTTCCTATGTTCCCTAAGATATTTTGTCTTTGATGGTAATATGGCAACGTGAAAAATAGGAATATATTAGTTAAATGAAAAGCGTTCGTTGATACTGTGAGGATTAAGGGTGCCGATTTAAAAGATGAATTTTTGTTCCAGGTTCTTGCGGCTTTCCGTCGCACCTAGATGTAGAGAAAGGCCTCAGATAGCCATGTCTTTTTCGGAGTGGTTAGGGAGATTAAAATGACGAGCGACTGGCTTAGATGCATCCTTCTCATTCTCAACATCGCGAAAGTGTTCGCGAAATCGGTCACCTAGTCGTCTACCTGTCTCACCAATGTATAATTTATTGCGTAACGTACGTCCTCTCTGACGAAGGACTAACGCTCGAAACCTCAGCTTTTACAATCTCTGTACGGTGGCCAATTTACATTATCAACTCCGTTGATGAAACCAGATTTTTGTATACTACTTCCCCACCGACGCAGCACCACAGTTTCTTTAGAAACTACCCTCCTCAGAAATGCATAGTCTGGCCAGACGTTAGACAACCGAAAGTTGCAAGAGATAGGACTGTGCTCACAAAAGCGAGCATTAGTAAATCACATGTAACATTATCTTGTGTAATTTTTGAAAGCCCCAAGAAAATCATAAGCAACAAGTATGAGTATAAAGCCGAGCGCTTTTCGTACTTGCGTGGTCCATGTTTGCACGATATATAGTTTATTGCGATCTTTTAAGAAGGTGCAGCTTAAATTAATTTGTGCCCAAATTAGGTAAGGAAGCTATTATTTCAAAAAACTTAATCATTGGATAAGTTTCACGTGTCTTTCGGAGAACTTTCTTCCTTCTAATCAAATCCCAAGAAATTATGACATTGTCAAAATAAATAAAGTAACACGGTATATAGACCTTTTAAAGAACCTTTTAAACTTCAGTTAACCACATCTCGGGAGATTCTAGCTGGGCTGTTTTTTGTGCGATCGAAGTTTTGACCACACTGGATGATGGCGAGAGTTCTGCAATCAAGGAACGTAGTCTTGGTTGTCGTAGAAGTCAGCGCGTTGATTTTCTTGAATCTTATGTCCTTTATGGGAAACACCTTGGTTTGTATGTCCGTATACAGAAACACACAACTGCGTACAACAACGAATCTTTACATCATGGCATTGGCAATAAGCGATTTACTATCGGCCGTATTTGTAATGCCGTTTGTGACAGCTGTTCTTGTAAGAGGCCACTGGATTTTTGGTGAAGTGATTTTTGATGTTCTTGCTTTCTTCAGTGCGTTTATCATTTACGTTTCACCAGTAACAATGGGGCTGACAGCGCTCAATCGTTATGTGCGAATGTGCAGACCAGACCGGGAATATCAGAGGTTCTTTTCACCGAAAAAACCACTGGCCCTTCTAGTGTCTGTTTGGGTGATTGTTGCCTGTTACAGTGTCCTCCCAAACATAGTTGGTCTTCGAAAGAACACGTTTTTCCCGAATATTGCCTCGTGCGCCATTGATCATCTCAGCGAAAATGGCAGACTCATACACTATTGCATCGTTGTTTCTTTGTTCTTGTTAAGAGTCCCTGCCCGTAATTATCAAACACAACTCGGGAAGGGTCGAAAATTCGATTTCGCTCATATTTTTATGGTAGACAGGCTAGGGCATGACAAAAACTACTGGATAGTTTTTTCGGCAAAATATCCTTTTATTTCAAAGAAATATGCAAATTACCAAATTCCGTTAAAATCGCCATGTCACGCACTATTTTATTAAACAACTTTGAGAGTCTCGCATGGAAAACAACATTATTTTTCCGTCTTTGGAACACTCAAATATTTTTGTGCAATGTTTAAATGTGTGCTTGGTCGATTTTAGTGAATGTTGTGCTGTTGTTTTGGGTGGAAGATAATTAAATTCGAAGACATGTATTTCATTCACTTAAAAGTGCTTCGTACATATAATTAATTTTCATCATGTGCGAAACCTTCAAATGGATTAAGCTTCTGGTGGTTGAATCGTAGAAGAATGGTGTACAGATTCCTGTAAAAATTTCTTTGGGCAAATGATTGTGAGCGACGCGAGAGCTTTTCAAAGGACGTTAAAAATGCAAATATTTGCCCTTTGTCGTCAAATATCAATTGACGGGTTACACGTAAATCTTAGCATGCATGCGCCACATGACTTGACCCATATTAAGTTGAAATAGACACAGAGATGATAATTTCGAAATTTTCTAACCTTATTGGCAGTAAGAGACAGGTCCATAGGCCGATTTAACGTGTTTCTTTCACGATTCGTCGCCTTTAAGCGGTCAAACTTTGCTTCTGTTTAGACAAAGTCTAATGCACATCGCCAACTGTCAACGTAATCAGTGGTCGAATGTCATGAATCTGTGATCTTCTTTCGCGGCATATAATCATCACTGCATCTACCTAAGTCAACAGCTGCTAAGCAATTCGTGGATAGTTGTTTGCGTTGTACGTACTACACCAAGTTGACCAAAATATTACATTTGATTGCGACCTTTTACCTTTGCTCCCAAGAGTGTCGGCGCCCGCAGCACAATCTTGCAGCGTTCGTTATTTGGTCGTCACGCAATGCTATCATTTTAGTAGGTAGCTACACCGGTAGGGGTATATAGTAATAATAATAATAAAAAAATCAAACAAATAAAAACAATGTAAAACAAATATAAATATTTGATTTCGATATATTCGTATTTTGCTTTCCATATTTTGTATTGGGCACTCTAACACTGCCACGCGCCTTACCGTGGCCACCCAACAAACATTTTTTTCAAGTTAGCCAATCAGTGTGAGCGGATTTGATTGACAGACAAGCCTCCATTTGTTTCTTGCGCGTTGAAACTTTCTATGGAGATGTGTCTGTCAATCAAATTCGCGTATCTTGATCAGTAGCTAACTTGTAAAAGTGTTTGTTGGGTGGCCACGGTATGGCGCGTCGCACTGTAAAATAAGTGAAACAATTTGTTGAATGTTCATCCGTTTTTAGTCTGGGCTAGCGTGCAGTTCTTTGATTGGCTACGCTACTATCTATTCTGTGATAGATAGTATTTAGTGTATCAGCTAACAAAATTAATGACGGCCGCCTCTTGGTGTTCTCAAAGTGTCTGTGAAGAGGATTTAGATAAAGTTTTCAACCACTAGTTGATTTATGCTAAAAGGGAATGAGACGAACACCCCCGAAACCCGCCCCGAAAGAGCTCTAACTCGGGCCCCGGCCACAGTAAAGCTTAAGCCTTTTTATCTCGAAGAAAACGAAGCAAAATATTTTCGCCCACACTAACGTTTAATTTTCCCATTGGTTTCATCTGTCCAAACTAAAACGTTGGAAAACGATAAGAACGAGTTGGACCTAGGATTGTGCATATGTGAAATAAATGTTCAGTTATTACCACTACATTCACAAAGAAGTCCCACCACGCGCTAGCTCTTCCCGGTCTAGTCCAATGTCTCCTTTGTCTTTCGTATGGCTTTCCTTCTCTATCTCTATATCTCTTCGTGCCATAAGGCACATAAGGCTTTGGCATTCTCTTTCCATCCACTTCGGTTTGCTGCTAAAGCTCTGACAGTCGTCCATGATTGCCACCCAGCTACTCGTCTTTCGTCTTCAACCATTCTCCTCCATGTTGTTTTTGGTCGTCCTGGTCTCCTCCTCCCCTCTAGCCTCCACTCCAATGCTGTAACACAGTGCTCCTCTCTGTTCTTCCTCAATATATGCCCGATCCAATTCCATCTTCGGCGTCTGATCTCATCACTCGTTCTGTTCACTCCTGTGGTCTCCTGGATTTGTTGGTGCGAGATGGTCCGTGGCCATCTTATTCTCAGTATGCGTTTCATGCATTTGTATTGGAAAGTGTCCAGCTTCTTTGCTTCTGTTTTCGTGAGTTTCCAAGCTTCGCAGCCATACATCAAAACTGCTCTGACAATTGTTTTGAACAATTGAAGTTTCGTCTTCCTGCTAATTTCGTTACAGTCCCAAATTCTTCGCAACCTGTAGACAGTTTGTCTGGCTTTACTTAGTCTCTGTTGTATGTCTTTAGTCGCCACGCCTTCTTTATCCAGTAGTGCACCTAGGTACTAGGTTTCCTTCATCAGCTCTGAATTGTTATGGCGGAATCTCACAAAACGCTTCAGGCATTAATTTGTGACATTTTGTTTCCGTGCGGAGATCGAGTGACTTCGAACGCGTAAGAAAAACTGCAAATTGGGGAGAGGCTTGTGAAGATTTGTCAGTTTTAAAAAAATGTCTGTTATCGAGCGCGCGCAAGATGATGCGTTTGGTACCGGGGTTGGGTAACGGTATGATTACCGGTATGTTGCGTAAAGCAATATGCCACGTCAATATTCTAACATGGCCCCAAGGCTTTCAGGACAAACATCCATATTTGGTGTTGTCTTCTTTGTATCCAGTCTCTTTCGGGAATTTAGAGACAAAAGAAACTTTAAAAAGTTACAAAATAATTATCCCTAAAGCCTCAGAGCAAGTAAGAATATTGATATATCGAACGTGGCCTATTTGAGTAAAAAAAAAAACTTTGCAAAAGACGCACAAAAGTCTCCGACTGACGCGAGAGTATTCGAAAACAAATTCTGCGAAGTTGAAAAAAAGACTAACGACTTCTTTTTGTGTTTGCACTGTTTGGTTTTGTGGAAGCTGCTTTTGCACAGCGAGGAAAGACCTAGGAACGAGTTTAAGCCGAAAGTGTTACGCAATGTAGGTAGCGGGTCGCGTAAGAGATGACAACAGGAAACAACTCAGAAGACAAAGGGAAAATAGTCATTCTTTATATTCTTTTATTTACTCTCTTCCCACTCAACAAGATTTTGTGCTCAAAATGGTTACGTATATATCAGGATAGAAATTGCCCTACCCCTACCCTCTAGGCTGGGATGACAGCATTGCGGGACAAACAAATGACGAACCGCTGCAAAGTATTCAAGGTCAAGCAGCAATCGTTCAGATGTGGTAGTATTTTGGCGCTGTGCGAAGTAAGCAACTATCCACAAATGACTCAGCCGTTGCTGAGTTAGATGCAGTGGCGATCAGATGCGCCGAAATATGGTATTTGACCATTAAATACGATGACAGTTGGCGAT
Organism: Montipora foliosa; assembly: GCF_036669935.1. Lineage (NCBI taxonomy): Eukaryota > Metazoa > Cnidaria > Anthozoa > Scleractinia > Acroporidae > Montipora > Montipora foliosa. The sequence continues at coordinate 11,844,819 of NC_090875.1, read as the reverse complement.
GTAGATCAGACATTGTGTAAACAGAAGGAAACTGTACTGCTTTATATGTGCCGAATGGTGGGAAAAACACGTTAAATCGGCTTTTGGATCTGCCTTATGCAGCAAATAAGGTTTGAACATTTCGAAATTATGATCTCTGTGTCTATTTCAACTTAATATAGGTCAAGTCATGTGGCGCATGCTAAAATATATGGGTAACCAGTCAATTGATATTTGACGACGGAAGGGCAAATATTTGCATTTTTAACGTACTTTGAAAAGCTCTCGCGTCGCTCACAATCATTTGCCCAAAGAAATTTTTACAGGAATCTGTACACCATTCTTCTACGATTCAACCAGCAGAAGCTTAGTCCATTTGAAGGTTTCGCACATGATGAAAATTAACTATATTTACGAAGTGCTTTTAAGTGAATGAAATACATGTCTTCGAAATTTAATCATTTTCCACCCAAAACGACAGCACAACATTCACTAAAATCGACCAAGCACACATTTAAACATTGCACAAAAATATTTGAGTGTTCTAAAGACGGACGAATAATGTCGTTTTGCATGCGAGACTCTCAAAGTTGTTTAATAAAATAGTGCGTGACATGGCGATTTTAACGGAATTTGGTAATTTGCATATTTCTTTGAAATAAAAGGATATTTTGCCGAAAAAACTGTCCAGTAGTTATTGTCATGCCCTAGCCTATCTACCATGAAAATATGAGCCAAATCGAATTTTCGACCTTTGCCGCGAAATTAAGAATTTGTCTGATTTTTACAGGCAGCCACTCTTAACGCCTTTAATCATCACCGTGTTTAGCTACGTGAAAGTTGCGAAAAAAATGCAACACCACAAAATCGAAACTTCATTCTTGCGACAACACTCGCCGATCATCAGTGCCCGAGAGATAAGAATTAGTAAATCTCTTTTTGTAGTTGTTTTCGCTTTCCTGATCTGTTGGATTCCCTTTTGGATCATTGTCATTTTAATGCGCTTCGATTTGGTTCAAAAGCTGCCACGAAATGTGAAGCTGCTATGTTTCTTTTTCCTTTACTTATCCAATACGATAAATCCATTAATTTACGCTGGTATGAACCGTTGCTTCAGAAGAGAATTCCGCAAAATTGTTTGTGAGTGTAAGAGGAAAGTTCGGAATCGCATAACTTATGAAACCCCTCAGATAGATAAGAATAATGTTCCACAAGAAGTTGACGACGGGCATTTTGGTAATCTCACTGTCGGTAATGCTTTAAGTGTTGATCACGATAAAAAAGAATGAGAAATATATTTGGTTGATATCTCAAGTTTTATAGTAAAACTGTTTATTTTGACGATTTTGAGTCGCATTATCGCTAATAATTCATTTGTCAACTGAGCATTTAGGTCAATTATGATAGATTTTGTAACCCCGTTGAAGTTTAGGTGAATTTGACATTTTTAACACATTATCTAATGGAAAAACTGGAACAGAAGAACATACGAAGGTTTCATCCACAAAAGGGAGAAGAGATTGACCAACAGTCTACTCGGTTCTTTCTTCTCATCCATAGTTTACATCTATAATTTGTCTTGCAGTTTGAGCGGCAGGTGAAGATAAAGTGTAATTTATTTACTCTGGCTATTGGCAATTTACTCAGTTCCCTTATTTAAGCCGTCAGAATTTTTACTTTCTATCCTTCCGATAATTGTAAATATGACAAGAACAACGAGGATAGGACCAAGTATAAGGACGTCATGTCGTGCATTATACTTATATTTTGAAAACCGTCTGAGGTTTGCATCTGCTTAAGACGAATAAACAACAAAGTTTTGGATTTAATTAACATTGTAAAATACAAAGTTTTTTGATGAAATAAATGTTAATATAGTTCAGTACTTATTCAAGCAATAGGCCATTTCCGAGTACATGTCTGCCTCCCTTCAAAGCGAGTCTAGATGCAAATTTTTTCTTATGAAAATTAGTTTTCATTCATATGTAAAGTAGAACTGATTACCATCACAAAAACTCGGAAATGGCCTGTTGTTCTGGTAAGTACCACAGGTAACTCAAGCTCCTTGCGCAAAATATAACAATGTCTGTCGGAATTTAATGATCATACATAACTGTTCAAAAAAGCATTGGAAAGAAATTTAAGTTAACCGACTTACATTAGCTCCATTGTGTGTTACTTGTGTTTGCGTTGCGTTTGAATTGAGGGCAGTCCTTGGTAATTCCCGCAAGTTTTATATTTAGGTCCCTATCCTCAATGCAATATATTGGGAAACTCGAGTTCCCACTGTCACCGGATCTACTGAAGACAATCGGGCATAAATATTCTGAACGAAGGCTCCGGTAACCTCAAAATTCCACTTGGGCGTTGACACATCGTCACAAAACACATAAGTTCCTAGTTTCGGATGATCAGTGAAGAAGGAATTATTCCCCGAAGATCTCCACAATCCTGACTTTTAAGTTCCATGGAAAGCAGCTTTATTCGGAGATATCGTGCGCAACCGTTTGAACATGAACAATTTTCTAGTTTCAAACGAAACTCTGGTCGGCTGCGTCGGTGGAAGAGTAAAACAAAAAAGTAAGCCTTGCGACCGGCCTCAAGTTAAAATTACTAACTCAGCGGGTGGTGCCTCATCACTTGATCACCATGTCAATCATATCTGTCTTCCCTTCCTTCAGGCCAAGAGTCGCTGATCAACATAGGCCTCAAGGCTCTTTATCTTCTAATAATATAGGTTCAGCTTTTGTCTCGGTGGTACTATATGATTCAACCTTCCAGAACTCTCCTAACTTGTTCTTCAGGGAAGCTTCCTCCCCATTGATAACGTTTACTCCGAGACAACCAGAGCTTTGCACATCGCGAGAACCATCGAGATCACTCAAGCCAATAAATGACTTAACAACAATCGGCTTGCCCTTGCTAACTTCAAGTGGCATGAAAACTTCTTGGACGTTGGACCCAGCGGACACAGAAATTCGTCTTTCCTTCAACATCTGGGAAGTGCACACGCTGCAATGCTGAATTTTTAGCCTCTTTCGATTGATCTGGAAAGCTTGGAATGCCTTCACTGCCCATATAAACTTTTTTATTCCGGCTGTCTACTGAACCAATCTTGAAGTTAACTGTCATTCCTTCTTCTACATCAGCCTTGATGGGGAGCAGGGGTGGCGCAGTGGTGAGAGCACTCTCCTCTCACCAGTTCGGACCGGGTTACATTCCCGGTCCCTGCGTCATATGTGTGTTGAGTTGGTTCTCTCCTTGCTCTGAGAGGCTTTTCTCCGGATACTTCGGTTTTCCCCTCTCCAGAAAGACCAACACTGTCAAATTCTAATTCGATCCGGAAAGCACGAACACATGTTGAATGACCTCCTGAGGGCTCTTAAGGTGTTCTGTGGGTAAACAAATGACACCTACATTTTTTTTTTTCATGTTCATCGACTTCGCAAGAAAATGGTCTATCGTAGTAATGTCAGAACCTGAATCTACTTGGCTATACGTTGGAATCTGACTGGCTCTTTTCTTTGTTACCTTGGCTGGAATAACTTGAAGCAACATTTCCCAAGAGTCAACCGCAGCAGCTGAGGAGCAAGTTGAAGTGGTATCTTGTTTTGATACCGAATTCTGGTTCACTGTTACATTTTCCCGACGAACACATACAATGATTCCCGCCTAGTGTAGTTTTAAGGAAGTGAAGTAATGTGTGATGGTTCTTGCCACAGCTATGAGCCCTGCACAAAGTGGGAGATCTGCATTTCTTGCATGTGTGTCCAGTAGAACTGACACAGTTAATGCAAATATTTGTCAGCCGGTACAGCCGGTGGGGCTCATGGCAGATTCAACAGGATTCCTGGTTTACCGTTGCCGTAGCACAGTTGGACTGTATTACTCCACGTTAGTAGCCACAGCTTCACATTATCCACCACTAAAAAAAGGATGATTCAGAACATACGCTCTTTGTTTGAGGAAATCCGCGTCCCTGAAACCTGGCATCAGTTGACTCTTTGCGCTCGAGGCTTTTCAGATGTTCAGCAAATTTGGTCTACATCCACTTGGGCAACCGTGTAATGATGACCTTCTTAAGAGCCGATGTCTGAAACTATGGAGAATCGGACGTCAGTCGTGAAATTTCGAGTTTCTTTTTTTTTTTGCCCAAGTAACCTCTATAGTGAAGTATTTTCAAAAATAACATTAACATTTTCAACAGCTTTTCATTTCTTTTGAAATCGGGCAGTTTGAAAATAAGGCTTATCGCCCTCCTTCGAATGTGAAATCGGCGGAAAACCACACATTTTTAACTCGCTCGTACGGTAAAACGCAGCGGCGTCTGTTTATAAAACACAAACACAATATAAACACACCTTAGCTCTTTATAATAAAATTTGCATAAGCTGTTGAAATGAGAATGTTCTGGCCGTTATTCAAAAAATGGCAAATTTCACCCAACTTTCACACTACAGGAACCAAATTGGTACGTCGAGTTTGAAAATCAAATAACAACAGCTTTGAAGAAAAACCTGTAAATTACTGTGTTAAACCAAGAGCCATATTATGGCTCTTGGTAAACTATATCTGGCGGCACTAAAAAATTTCCCCGGCGAGAGACCAAAATGTGAAGAGTAGTTTGACAGGAGGCGAACTTTTGACACGAACAAGCGCTCGCTACAAATTATCGCAAATTAATTTCTTCTAGAAAAAATCTTGTCGGGTACGACACAATTAAGAAAAACAAAACATTCTAGGTTGAATTATCAGAATTTTCTTGCAGGTATAGACATTTAGAGACGGGAAGAGAAGTGTTTTGCTGTATTATTATTGTGTAATTTGAAGCTGTGCAGAATGCTTTCGAGGCTATATCATATGCTTCGGCTACTGGCATCAATTTAACAGTGCTTCAAAGTTACAGTGCTTAGAAGAGAACAGAAGTCAAAATGTAAATGTTTAAACAGAATTACTTGAAGTATTAGCGTATAAATCTTAAGCTTATACTTCGCCACAGTCACAACAAACATTACCCAGAACCTCCGTCACAAAAAAAATATTCATCCAACTTACGTGGAGTTGCTATAAAATACGAGTTATCATAGCCAAAAATAGTTACAGAGGACTCACCACAGTTTACTTGATCTGCAATGCCAATGCAGGGTCCATGCAGCAATTCACAGTTCGGAAGCCGGTCAAAAGTAACTAGAATTGCGTGACTTAATTGTGACGTCGTGATCAAAACAACGTAGGGATTAAGAATGGGGGTCGGGCAATTTTTTCTGCAGGAATTTTTTTCCATGCCTAAAAGCTTTACATGAATTTTATTTAACTAGCTTGCAATATCTTTCTTTGCTTTACTGCTATACACGATTTTTATTTATTCTGCAAAAGCTGTACAGGAATCTTATTCGTATTTGACTAACCCCATCACGCCTCCCCCCGCTCCCTCACGATAAAATGGTCCGTCCTTTAGTAATAGAAGTATCAATCACACTGAAAAACAGCTCAAAATCATCGGTATCATTTACTTATAACTGGAAGTCTCTCAAAACTGGTATGACGAAGTTACCCGGCACTTCATAAACTGAGGAAAGCGCAGTTCAGTGATTTTTTTTTCCCCATCGGATCCGGTCACCTCATATCTCTTGCACTAATTCTTGCAAGTAATTATGAACCAATTATGAAGTTAAAAAAGTACTTAAATGTATACGAACTCCAAAAGAGATTAACATAACTGTTAGAGGGTCCATTTAAAACATGGCAACTGCAGACTAGGTAACTGTCGAACTTCTCAGCATTGATTGGGTGGTATAGGACGGATGGACCACACCAGCGTTTCACTGTATCTGTTCGTGTGGTGTGAAAAGAAAGCAAACACTGCAACATAATTACTTACGCTTTTTTTTATTTTCCACAAATAAAATGAAAATCCATGAAAACCTAATATCAGCGAGCCTTGAACCATTCGACTACGAGCAGTCCTTTCCGTTTAAGAAAAGTTGAAGGGAATCAACACGTGGCCGCCACGAGAGGCGCCCGCCGCGTGAAAAAGCGACATGCACGTCAGTCTTACCCACGCATGTGGAGGGCGAGTTTCGCGTCTCCTGGCATGTTAGTCTCAACTATCTCTGAGGGGAAAAGGGAGTTGCTTATATAACCCATGCATTTCTTTACACTTTACTTCGTAGCCCGACAAAGGCAGCTATCAACAAGTTCTCCCAGGAGGGCAAGATAGGGAGCTTTCCTCCTCACTGTCGGTACAGGCACTTTGAGTTCTAAATTTGGACATAGTGAGGGGAAATGCGGGCATGGCTCTGGCTCTCTGTATTCCTAGCGTGACTTGTGCCGCCTCTTTTAATGCGGCGGGAGTTGATACATATAATAATTTGTTCAGCTTTAACCAACAAAAATATGTGTTTTTCTTCCGACGGGGATCTTTATTCACCAGGTTAACGATCGATAATTTATCTCCTTCGTTACAATTTAACAAAAATATTTCCCAGACTCTCCTTGGAATGTTTCATAAATTTGCATAAAGGGTGGAAAAATAACCTGTCCTTTGATTGACAGAGAAAAGGATTTATTCCGCAAAGTTAGTTAGCTTCAAAACTAACGAGTTTAGAATGGACCCATGCCTTGCTCAAGCTCTGGTTATCTTTAATCATAACGTGTTTATCTTAAAATTGATACAAATAATCTACGATGCGGAAATTCAACATCTCCGGATTTGCGCGCAACCCACATAACTCAGTGTTGTGAGGACACGTACTTTTCAGGTGGCTGGCCTGGTAATTGGACCAGCTGCATTCGTAACCATTTTAAGAAAACTAATTACATGCCCTAACTAGATTCTGCGCAATTTCATTCTAGTCCAAGACATTAAACAAATAGATGCATTTAAAAATACGTACAAAACACAAAGCAAGTTATAACGAAAGAATATATTACATAAACTCGTGTATATAACAGTATCAGACACGAGAGATATGTTAATACTGACGGCAAAGTCCTTGAAATAAACTCTTAGTTGCCTGATTGATTTCTAATGGATAGGAGGATGTTATTCCATTCACTGTCGAGCAGAACTTTCTCAATGTTTATTCTAAAGGTCAAGGCTTAAGTGCTGTAGCTCAGAACTTTAGTGAAGTAATTAAGTTGCTCAGATTCGTAAGAAAGATAAAAGTTCGAAGGCTTCTAGTCACAGAGGTGGTCGTTAAAAAGCTGTCAAGAATAAAGTTTATCAAGGTCAGGAGATCCTAGAGGACCAAGTTGGACATACTGAGGCAAAATGTGATCATGGCTGGCTCTCTTTGTTCTTTACGTGACTTGTGCGATCCATTTTAATGTGGGAGTTGATACAAAGAATCTGTCATGTGGAAATTCGATTCAACAATGTCGGGAGAATGACCGTGACAGGTTATAAGCTTTTTAGGTGGCTGGCCGAGCTGCTTTCAAAACCAGTTTTCTCACTTGAAACGATCCACTTTTCGATGTCTAGGCTGAATTGTATTAATCTACGCCCACGAAGGTTAAAATTACTTTCAAGAACAAAATTTTAAATTAGCATAGAGTTGCTGAATTTATAATCAAACGTTTAACAAAAAATAAATAAAGAAAAAAAAAATAGTAGCTTGAACGAGTCTATTAATTACGAACCATTTTTGTCCAAGAAAATACCTGGACTAGTTTTACCATGAGTAAGCAAAATTTGAGTTTTCGCGAACATTCAGCGTCTTTAAAGTACTCCTGTGTGTGGTTACAATCAATCTTCTTGCATCTTTCGTAAGAAAGGTGCTCGTTTCTTAAGTTAAAAAAAAAATGCCTATTTACTGAGTTGACTTCGGTCCTCTTATTCTAAAACTGAAACATGTGTTAGTTTAAAATTTCCACGATCAGAAATAGGAAAGTAACCTTACGACTTCTTTTCTAGAAACGCTCCGTCACTTTATCGCACCTGGAAACGGAAGGAAGCGTTTCCACGATAACAAATGGGACAATTATCTCAACACTTTCTCCCCAGAAAAGTCTCGTTTTTGAGATACCAAATGTATAATTTTATGGCACCGGGGAAATGCAAGAAGGGTTTTTGTTCTTTTTCGAAGAGCGCACATATTCTCACTTTAATTGTTTTAAAATTAGATAAAACCAAACCCCGACATGAAAAGCTCATCCAAAGCAGACTTTAACCTTGTAAATGCTTTCTAAAATGGAATGAAAAGCTTATAGCTCAGAACGTAACACAAAGGCTCTCAGAGTATTGTGTATGTTCCTATGTTCCCTAAGATCTTTGTTCCTCCGTTTCCCAATAAAATTAGCCGTTTTCTCTTCTTCCTCAAAACCCCCGGATAGGCCTCAGAAGTGCATACAAAAATTTGTTTTATCAACGGAGTTGATAATGTAAATTGGCCACCGTACAGAGATTCTAAAGGCTGACGTTTCGAGCGTTAGCCCTTCGTCAGAGAAAATCGAGGAATTGTGGATTACGTGTGGTTTTAAAAGTAGAGTGGGAGCTACGTACGCTATTGGTGGTAACATGGCAACGTGAAAAATAGGAATATATTAGTTAAATGAAAAGCGTTCGTTAATACTGTGAGGATAAAGGGTGCCGATCTGAAAGATGAGTTTTTGTTCCAGATTCTTGCGGCTTTCCGTTGCACCTGCAACAGATCTAGAGAAAGGCCTCAGATAGCCATGTGTTTTTCGGAGTGGTTAGGGAGATTAAAATGACGAGCGACTGGGTTAGATGCATCCTTGTCATTCTTCTCAACATCGCGAGGGTGTTCGCGAAATCGGTCACCTAGTCGTCTACCTGTCTTGCCGATGTATAATTTATTGCGTAACGTACAGGCTATGCAATAATGACATTTGCGGAGGTACGTGTGAAACCATCGGTGATGTTAAAAGACCACTTACTACTGAAACTCTGCTCGCAGGGTACTTTTTTTCCACAGAAAGCACCTAGCCTGCGTGGGAAGCGTTCCTGTTCGAGAGAAGAGCTTCGAAACGATTTTCCACAAACTGGCCGCGCGAAAGTTGGGTTAAGAGACTGAGGGAACGCTTGCAAGAAGACCCCCTATTTTTGAAAAACCCGTACGTCCACGAACAAGGGTTCTGATTGGTGCGGCGGCACAGTCACAATGATTGACAGTTGACAAATTTTCGTTCAAAATGTTTCTTGTTAGTTCCAGCGTGACAAAGACAACGGCGAACGAAGTGGAAGGTTTTGAATCTTGTGTTGAAGCTGAGCGAATTGGCTCTCGGTTTTACATTCAAAAGGGAACAAGAACTTTCAATGCGCTATCTCTTTAACTGTATTGATGTAATGGTCGTTTTGCTAACAGAATTCAGAAAAAGCTTAATTTTCAGATGTTTGTCATAATTTGCGGAGTTCGAAAAAAAAAAAAGGCGAAGAACAGGGTTTTCGAGTATCATCGTGATTTCTCCATTTCAACGCATCATATACGATCAAGTAAGTGGTTGAGGTAAATTCTATGGGAATGACAGCCTGTGATTTTAATGCGAAATCCGAAGTCGGCTTGGAAGTCAATGTATTTACTAAGTGTTGAAGTGAAGTCCAGTAGTCCCGCAGTCGATGAATAAGCAATGAACTAAGTGTTGAGATGAAGTGCTACCACGGTCTGCAGTCCCGTCGTCGATGAGTAAGGAGTGAACTAAGTGTTAAAATGAAGTGCTAGTGCGGTCCGCAGTCCCGCAGTCGATGAACAATGAACTAAGTGTTGAAATGGAGTGGTACCGCGGTCCGCAGTCCCGCAGTCGATGAAAAGTGTAGTTAACCGAACCGCAAAATGAAAGCTAAAATTTTACGAGAGTTCTTAGGCCTAATCACTGCAACGAGCGCTTAGGCTTAATTAGTAAACGAGTGCTTTATTCTTCACATGATCTCGTGAAAATTGTAGTTGACCGAACCGCAAAATGAAAGCTAAATTTTACGAGAACGCTTAGGCCTAATCAGTAAACTAGTGCTTATTCATTTTGGCGACTACGGGACTGCGGTAGCAAGGACCAACAAGGTCAACACCAATGCGTGCGATGCAAGCGTCATATTTCGTGATGTTTATACAAAAATATGCATATTATGTCGACTGGGGGACTTCGGTAACAGGAATTAATGAGATATTTCAGTCGCCGGGTATTCTGAAGTTTAGCCCGTTCTTGTTCACTTCGGCTCATAGATCATTGAAGAACGAGGTAATATACATTGAACTGTGCAGCTCCGTAGCCACTTAGCCGCGTAGCCGTCTAGCCACTTAGCCGCGTAGCCACGTAGCCCCGTAGCCACATAGCCACGTAGGTACGTAGCCACGTATCCCCGTAGCCCCATAGCCCCATAGCCCCATAGCCCCGTAGCCCGTAGTCCCGTACTGTGTCTATTTCTTGTTCTAAAAACACAAAAAAGAAAGAGCGTGCACAAACTGCGCAGCCAAGTATCCGGATTTTAAGGGGTACAACTTCGAGTGGCGGGTATTCTGCAGTTAAACCAAAGATTTGTTATTTAACAAAACTTTGGCAGCACTTATTCTTGACGAAAAGTTTGAACTGGACTAAAGTAAGCTTTTCGTTCGCTTGTAAATGATACTTTATATTTATGCAGAATGACTTAATAAATTGCCTGCGAACTAGTAGAATCCACATCTTTCAGGATCAAGGAAATAAACTGTATTCGTCAAATTCTCTGCTTACCTTGACTAGTGTTAGCTTGAGTCCTATTTTATGGACTTAGACAAGATGAAGACAATTACGCGGCTCCTCTGTACAGTCATACAATTTTTTAAAGTAGTTTTACTTACTATTTCATCTACCATTTCGTGACGATTTGACCAAAAACGTACTGTGGAATATCAAACTAGCAAGGACGTTTATCTGTAATTTCCAGGAGATTTGGTACGATTCATTTCGAGTCGTCAACCATTCTTCACCAAGAAATACCCAGCAAGTCGCACTGAAATCGTCACTAGTTTTAAAATAAAACCTCTTAAATGGTTTCATGGTCAGTTTTTGTGGATTTTTTTTATTTAATGGTCTTACTACCCATCGAACTCTGTACAAGTTATGTTCCTAAATTTCGTATTTTACGAGCGCACGGGTTGCTTACACGTTCTGAAAATTGGCTGTTGTTTTCGACAGCTTCTTTCCAACCGCTCTGCAAATAACAGCTAGAATTTGCCCGTAATTATAAGTTTCTTTTGTTCTCGAGGGTTTAAACAAATTCTCAGAAGAAACATAACCAGTATTATCCGGCTGAAAAGCTGCCGTTACAAATTTAACTTTAAAATTCTGTCTTGATCGCCTGGGTGTGTTTCGATTTCTCGGTGCCTTGGTTTGTTTTGACGGAAGTCAACTTGTGTTAACATGGTTATCTGTTATTGGCTAATTTGTTAATAAGACGTCAATCAGCGTATGTTAAGTCAACGATTAACATGTGGGCGTTTTTCCGAAATTGGGGGACTTGCAAGCGTTCCCTGAGCCTCTTTCCCCAACTTTCGCGCGGCCAGTTTGCGGAAAATCGTTTCGGAGCTCTTCTGTCGAACAGGAACGCTGGCTACGCAGGCTAGAAGCATAAAAGCCCATTTTACTACTCTGTTTCTTTTTTCGTTACCAACCGCCAGGTTCATTTTTATTGGGTCTTTTTGGCTTTTACAAACACATACAATGAGATCGTATCTAAAAACATGGATTAACGTAAATTACTTTATTATCGGCAGAGCCCACTACTCAAACAAAATGGTCAACAGATGAAAAGGAAGCTGTATTTAAGTACCTCTCCCAATGGATAAGGCAGAGACATGTTCCAGAAAAAATTGATTGCAAAAAGTGGAGTTTAGCAGCCGGTGGTACCCTTAAGCAGAAAGACTGGAGATCGGTGAAATATTATAAACGGACAGAGACCTTTCAATACACGAATTTCTATTCCTGTCATCCACCAGGCGTTAAGAAAGGATTCATAAAAGGAGAAGCGCTACCCCTCCTAAGAACAAATTCGTCAGTCTTGACGTTTAATAATAACATGCCGAGTTTCACAACACGTCTAAAGAATAGAGGATACCCAAATAAATTTTCAGAAAAAATCCTATCTGCAGTTAACTTCACGGATAGAGAGAGGTCACTTGAAAACAAAGACAACAGCACACAAAAGAAAATATTGCCTTTTGTTACACAATACCACCCGGCTTTACCTAACCTCAAGAACGTATTTATGGGGAAATGGCACCTTATTCAAAACCAACCGCACCTTAGAGAAGTATTTAAGGCGCCACCCATACTATCATATCGCAAAGGAAAATCGTTAAAAGACAACTTAGTCAGAGCTAAACTTTGAAGGCATAGATTTTTTTGGCAGGAGTCGCGCAGGCCCGTCAACACTTTTTTAACACCAAAAATTGTGATAAGGGATTATTCAATGTGAAGACTGAGTTTAAATATATCGTTTCCTTGAGTTTTTGGGCCCTTGAACCACGAGGGAACAAAGCGCCACCGCGCAATATAATTATTTTGCATAAACATCACTGAAATTAAAAAACGTTCGTGGTTACACGAGGCATTGAAAGTCGTCTTACCAAAATAACCACAAGCTCAGGTTTGCACGAATGAAGCTTACCAAATTTAACGCACGAAAAGAAAAAAAGGTAGAAGATAGGTGCTTTTCCGACGCGAAGGCGATTGTTTCCGCTGCGAAAGAACACCGGGAACAAGAAAACGCATTGTGGAACATTCTTTTCACAAAATTCTTCACAATGTCATTCTCTGGCTTTTGGATGCGTGCTTTATAAATTACCTTGTGTAGATAACAATGGACTGACAAAAGTGGCTCACTTTATTTTCAAGAAAACAATAAAATACCATTTTAATGAATCACGCAATCCCATCTACCATTCCAAGTGTATGTGTGAGCGAACTTTTCACATAGACTCGGGAAGAAACTTTCAAACGAAAAACAAAGAAAGGAAAACTTGGGCAAAGCAAGCGGAACTTGTTTGGTCACTTCACGAGCATTCGTAATTGTAGAATAACAGCAAAGTAATATAGCCCCTTCGTTGAAAAAAGATATCAATAATTTACTTGATCATAATGTCAAGTAAAAATATAGATTTTGTCAATTTTAATTTCACATCGCCAGATGGCGGATAGTTTATTTTGTGCAACCCTATCCCTCTGTCCCAAAATATCTTTCAGGACCAAGCTTAAGTCACTTTTATAACCCCACTTAAAGTGCGCGCGAGTTCTCGTTAAACATACGCGTTCGTAACGTGAAAGATACAGCATTCAGTGGGGGTTCAATACAGTTAGATAGTGCCAGACTCTTAGCCAATTTCACATTGAATCGTCAGCGGAGAAAGAAAAAAAAAATGTGGAAATCTATCCAGGGTAAAATTAGATGTAGGTGTGGAGTTACGAAACACGTAAACCAACACAGGAAAGAGAAAATTAACTAATAACTTGTCACAAATCCTTTCTTCAAACTAGTATTCTTAAGAGCCTAAAACCTCTTTCGTGTGAGTTGTAACCTTTCCATGTAATTGTATTTTGATATTATTAAATTCGTAAAAATGTTGATATGGACGTGGGAGTCTCGATCATGCGCTTTGCAGCGATTGTTAACCACTGATCCATCACTGACTCTGGCAGCGATTGTTCATCAAGCATCATCTCCACTGTCGAAATGGAAGATACTTTGGAAATTGGGTGATCAAATAACTTTCAAACCCTGATGAAACGCGACCATTAAAGAAACTATTCTGCCTGCACTATTGGGATGGTGAAAAAGGGAAAGTAATTCGTTAGAATATTATTTTTCGCTTTTGATGAGAAATATTCTATCATAACGGGATACAAATTCGAACTATCCTCCTTCCAGTCGGATTATGATACCCTGTTCACCGAGTTTCACTCGGCCTTATGGACTGGGTACTTTCTCTCTGGCAAAAGGACCGAGTATCGTTCTTAAAAGGGTGGTACAAGTTGAAACAGATCTCTACGCTTCAACAAAGAATGAAATAACGCACGACATGGGTGAATGAATACGTAAATTTACGATAGTTATAATGGGACAGGGAACCTTTGGAAGTCATCCTTGCCTTCGATGAGTCTTTTTCGCGAAAAGTCAGAATAATTTTGGAGCTACTGTTAGACCCTTACTCATCTCTTTTAAGATTCTAGATATTATTTTTCACCGCCTGTCTTGTTTATACGATGGACTTTCCGTTCTTGAGCTCCATAAGGGTGCATTTTGTTTAAAGATCCACTTAAACGCTATTCGCGTTACGATGACTTTCGACGTCTTGCAGGTAAATTAAATATTTTACTGTGTACAACGAATGCCCCTGAAACCTACCAAAAATACGCGCACGTAACTCCACCCACAAAGATACTACTTAGCAAGGGAGTGTCAGGAAAGACTTTTCCCAACACGGAAAAGAAAAAAAAAAGGTATTTTCTAACTGGATTGCCAATGGCAACCCAGTAACAAATACTACTTTGCATAACGCGAGTTGATTCAAGAAAACACCAAAACTAAGGAGGCGTTCTGCATTACAAGGAAGTAAAAGCATGAGGTAATGTTTTACACTTTCTTTATTACACTTCCAAAGGAGAATTTTACAGGGCTTCAGTTAACAGTTGATAGCCGTTGGAAATTCAACCAAAGTTATTATTTTTTTTGCTTTTTTGTTTTTCTTGTAAATTTGAAAGAGTTAGCAAACGAGAACTAATTTGAGAACCCATTTGAAGAAGCAGCATATAATCGTCTACTAAAACTGAAAACTTGTAATTTACAACTTTGAAAACCCCAAGGGCTTAAGAAGAATGATAATTTCCATTGGACTGAAAATCAAAACAAGGCGGCCACACACACACACCTATATATTTTACCGGGAAAAGGGAAAACATACACTAACGATTTTTCGTTTAACGGCGAAAACCGTTTCGTTTTCGTTTTAAACCGTTTTAAACAATAATGATAAGCGTATAAACAATTTTCCTTTTCGTTTTTCTGAACTTAGCTTCTGTTTAACGCTTTTGCAAAATCGTTTTTTTAAAGAACTGTTAGCGTTTAACGCTTCGGAGAAAGCGAAGAAAGCGTTGAAACAGATTTCTCTTCCGTATAATAAAATAACGGCATAGACAGTTCAACGATTTGGATCACCATTTAAACGCTAAAGTAATCCACTCATCCAGAACCCGATGAGAACACAGGTTTGAACGATGATTCGTCGCTTCGCGTGCCTTTGCTGGTGTTGTATTTTTCGAAGTCGAGCCACTCCAATTTCAACAAGACGGAAACAGTTTGTGTTTCTCTGAAAACCAAAAATTTTGATGAGGGATTATTCAATGGGAACACTGAGTTTAACTATCGTTTCCTTGAGTTTTTGGGCCCTTGAACTACGAGGGAACAAAGCGCCGCCGCACAATATAATTATTTTGCATAAACATTACTGAAATTAAAAAAAGTTCGTGGTTACACGAGACATTGCAAGTTGCCTTACCGAAATAACCACAAACTCAGTTTCCCACGAATGAAGCTCACCAAATTTAAGCCACGAAAAAAAAAAAAGGTAGAAGAAAAATGGCTTTGCGACGCGAAGGCGGTTGTTTCCGCTGTGAAAGAACACCGGAAACAAAAGAACTTGCGTTGTGGAACATTCTTTTCACCAAATTCCTCATAATGTCACTCTCTGGCTTTCGGATGAGTGCTTTAAATTACCTTGTGTAGATAACATTGGACTGACAAAAATGGCTCAGTTTATTTTCACGAAAACAATAAAATTCCATTTTATTAGATGACTGAATCACGCAATACAATCTACCATTTCAAGTGTATTTGTGAGCAAACTTTTAACAAAGACTTCCGAAGAAACTTTTAAACGAAAAACAAAGAAACGAAAACTTGGCAAGGCAAAGCGGAACTTGTTTGGTGACTTTACGCGCATTCGTAATTGTAGAATAACAGCAAAGTAATATAACGCCTTCGTTGAAAAAAAGATATCAATAATTTACTTGATCATAATGTCAAGTCAAAGTGTAGATTTTGTCAGTTTTAATTTCACATCGGTAGATGGCGGATAGTTTATTTTGCGCACCCCTATCCGTCTGTCCCAAAATATTTTTCAGGACCAAGTCACTCTTATAATCCCACTTAAGGCGCGCGCGAGTTCTCATTAAACATACACGTTCGTAATGTGAACGATACAGCATTCAGTGGGGGTTCAATGCAGTTAGATAGTGCGAGACTGAACCCCTTAAGGATTCTAGTTTTTAGCCGATCCCACATTGAATCGTCAGCGGAAAATAAAAAAAATAAAGTGGAAATCTATCAAGGGAGTTACGAAACACGTAAACCAACACAGGGGAGAGAAAATTAACTAATAACTTGTCATAAATCTTTTCTTCAAACTAGTGTTCTTAATAGCCTAAAACCTTTGTTGTTTGAGTTGTAACCATTACAAGTATTCATATTTTGATATAAATGTTGATATGAACGTGGGAGTCTCGATCCTGCGCTTTGCGTGACTCAGGCAGCGATTGTTCACCAAGCATCATCTTCACTGTCGAAATTGAAGATACTTTGCAAATTGTGTACGATCAAATAACTTTCAAACCCTGATGAAACGCGACCATTAAAGAAGCTATTTTGTCTGCACTATTGGGATGGTGATAAGAGCAAAAGAATTCGTTAAAATGACCTTAATTTTCGCTTTTGATGAAAAATTCTATCATGACGGGGTACAAATTCGAACTGTCCTCCATCCAGTCGGATTATGATACCCTGTTCACCGAGTTTCACTCGGCCTTGTGGACTGCGTACTTTGTCTCAGCTGGCAAAAGGTCAGAGTATCGTTCTTAACAAGGTGGTACAAGTTGAAAAAGATCTCGACGCTTCAACAAAGAATGAAATTACGCACGACATGGGTGAATGAATATGTAAATTTACCCCAGTTTTAATGGGACAGGCAACCTTGGCAGTCTTCCTTGACTTAGATTATTCTTTTACGAGAAAAGTCAGAATAATTTTGGAGCTACTTTTAGACCCTTACTCAGCTCTTTTAAGATTCTAGATATTTATTTTTCACCGCCTGTCTTGTTTATATAATGGACTTTCCGTTCTTGAGCTCCATAAGGGTGTATTTTATTTAAAGATCCACTTAAACGCTATTCGCGTTACGATGACTTTCGACGTCTTACAGGTAAACTAAATATGATACTGTGTCCAACGAATGCCCCTGAAACACACCAAAAATGCGCGCATGTAACTCTACCGACAAAGATACTACTTAGCAAGGGAGTGTCAGGAAAGACTTTTCCCGACACGGAAAAGAAAAAAAAAAAGGTATTATTTTACTAACTGGATTGCCAATGGCAACCCAGTAACAAATGACAACTTTGCATAACGCAAGTTGATTCAAGAAAGCATCAAAACTAAGGAGGCGTTCTGAATTACAAGGAAGTAAAAGCATGAGGTAACGTTTTACACTTTCTTTATTACACTTCCAAAGGAGAATTTTACAGGGCTTCAGTTGACAGTTGATAGCCGTTGGAAATTCAACCAAAGATATTATTTTTTATTTTTTATTTTGTTGTTGTTGTAAATTTGAAAGAGTTGGCAAACGAGAACTAATAACCCATTTGAAGAAGCAGCATATTATCGTCTACTAAAACTGAAACTTGTAATCTACAACTTTGAAAACCCCAAGGGCTTAAGAAGAATGATAATTTCCATTGGACTGAAAATCAAAACAAGGCGGCCACACACACACACCTATATATTTTACCGGGAAAGGGAAAACATACACTAACGATTTTTCGTTTAACGGCGAAAGCCGTTTCGTTTTCGTTTTAAACCGTTTTAAACACTAATGCTAAGCGTATAAACGATTTTCCTTTTCGTTTTTCTGAACTTAGCTTCTGTTTAACGCTTTTGCAAAATCGTTTTCTTAAAGAACTGTTAGCGTTTAACGCTTCGGAGAAAGCGTTGAAACAGTTTTCTCTTCCGTATAATAAAATAACGGCATAGACAGTTCAACGATTTGGATCACCATTTAAACGCTAAAGTAATCCACTCATCCAGAACCCGATGAGAACACAGGTTTGAACGATGATTCGTCGCTTCGCGTGCCTTTGCTGGTGTTGTATTTTTCGAAGTCGAGCCACTCCAATTTCAACAAGACGGAAACAGTTTGTGTTTCTCTGAAAACCAAAAATTTTGATAAGGGATTATTTAATGGGAACACTGAGTTTAAATATTGTTTCCTTGAGTTTTTGGGCCCTTGAACTACGAGGGAACAAAGCGCCGCCGCACAATATAATTATTTTGCATAAACATTACTGCAATTAAAAAAAAAGTTCATGGTTACACGAGACATTGCAAGTTGCCTTACCAAAATAACCACAAACTCAGTTTCGCACGAATAAAGCTCACCAAATTTAACCCACGAAGAAAAAAAGGTAGAAGATAAATGCCTTTGCGACGCGAGGGCGGTTGTTTCCGCTGTGAAAGAACACCGGAAACAAGAAGACGCGTTGTGGAACATTTTTTTCACCAAATTCTTCATAATGTCATTCTCTGGCTTTCGGATGATTGCTTTAAATTACCTTGTGTAGATAACATTGGACTGACAAAAATGGCTCAGTTTATTTTCACGAAAACAATAAAATTCCATTTTATTATATGACTGAATCACGCAATACAATCTACCATTTCAAGTGTATGTGTAAGCAAACTTCTAACAAAGACTCGGGAAGAAACTTTTAAACGAAAAACAAAGAAACGAAAACTTGGCAAGGCAAAGCGGAACTTGTTTGGTGACTTTACGCGCATTCGTAATTGTAGAATAACAGCAAAGTAATATAACGCCTTCGTTGAAAAAAAGATATCAATAATTTACTTGATCATAATGTCAAGTCAAAGTGTAGATTTTGTCAATTTTAATTTCACATCGGTAGATGGCGGATAGTTTATTTTTTGCACCCCTATCTGTCTGTCCCAAAATATCTTTCAGGACCAAGTCACTGTTATAATCCCACTTAAAGCGCGCACGATTTCTCATTAAACACACACGTTCGTAACGTGAAAGATGCAGCATTCAGTGGGGGTTAAAAAAAATTAGATAGTGCGAGACTGAACCCCTTGAGGGTTCTAGTTTTTAGCCAATTTCACATTGAATCGTCAGCGGAAAAAGAAAAAAAATGTTTTTTTGATGTAAATTTGAAAGAGTTAGTAAACGAGCACTAATAACTCAATTTGAAAGAGCGGCAAATCGTCGTCTACTAAAACTGAAAACTTGTAATTTACAATTTTGAAAACCCCAATGCTCAAAAAGAATGATAATTTCCATTGGACTAAGAATGAAAACAAGGCGGCCACACACTAACGATTTTTCGTTTAACGGCTAAATCTATTTCGTATTCGTTTCAAGCCGTTTTAAACACTAATGCTGAGCGTATAAACGATGTTCCGTTTGGTTTTTCTGAACTTAGCTGCCTTTTACTGCTTTTCCAAAATCGTTTTTTAAAGAACTGTTAGCGTTTAACGCTTCGCAGAAAGCGTTGAAACAGTTTTCTCTTCCGTATAATAAAATAACGGCATAGACAGTTCAACGATTTGGATCACCATTTAAACGCTAAACTAATCCACTCATCCAGAACCCGATGAGAACACAGGTTTGAACGACGATTCATCGCTTTGCATGCCTTTGCTGGTGTTGTATTTTTCGAAGTCGAGCCCCTCCAGTTTCAACAAAACGGAAACAGATTGTGTTTCTCTGAAAACGAAAAAAAATTGATAAGGGATTATTAAATGGGAACACTGAGTTTAAGTATCGCTTCCTTGAGTTTTTGGGCCCTTGAACTGCGCAATATAACTATTTTGCATAAACATCACTGAAATTAAAAAAGTTCATGGTTACACGAGACATTGCAAGTTGCCTTACCTCAGTTTTCAACGAATGAAGCTCACTAAATTTAACCCACGAAAAAATAAAAAGGTAGAACGCGGCGGAGGCGGCTGTTTCTGCTGCGAAAGAACACCGGAAACAAGAAAACTGGCGCTGTGGAACATTCTTTTCACAAAATTTTGCACAATGTCATTCTCTGTCTTTCGGATGAGTGCTTTAAATTATCTTGTGTAGATAACAATGGACTGAGAAAAGTAACTGTAGAATTAAATATGACTTTGTTGTAGCCACATGTTTGGGCCACATATATTTAATTTCTTTGAAAGCCCACAGAAACCAGCCTACCGAAAAAAAGTATTGATACAAAAGAAAAATAAATTTGTTACCGTATTTTCAACTTTTGAAACAGTTTTGGGGATTTTTTTTAGCAAGTTTTGGACAATGTTTTAGGAGAAGATGTCGCACCTTTCAGAAAGGCAGCAGCTTCTATCAAGTCTGCTAAGAGTTCATGACAATTCTGGTGGCATTAAGAGAGGGTGGCACTTGTCCAAGCCTTTGAATTGACATTTGTATTACAAAGTTAAAAATGGGATAATTCTGTCTTCTACTGGAGAATATCTCAGTAATCAGAGGAATTTAATTGTTGCTGCAGTTGGACCACATATGGAGAGTTAATAAATATTATTGTTTAAATATTGCTTTGTTTTTGGGGTCTTTTTTTTCGAGCAGGAGCTCATTGGCTCCTGTTTCGAGAAAATGGATAAAAATAATTCAGAGACACTTTTACCAAAAAAAAAAAAAAACAAATAAATTAATAATAATAATAATAAAAAGAATTAAAAGAAATTAAGCGACTACTGTAACTAAGTCTAAATGGTCATGTGAAAAGACAGCCCGTTCCTTACTTGATTCCGGAATTGAAAAAGCAACTTGGGACACGGTAGCTAGAGCTAAGATAATTGGATAAATAAAAACTAGACACTGTATGAGCGTGAACTGGGTTACCTTGGGTATGTGTTACACAAAAACAGAAGGCATCTGGTTGGGTGGTATTGAACTGCAGCGTTCCAGTTAATATCAAGTTGGGGGGGAGGGGGTGGTCATATAGACTACTTGAGGGGTCACCCAGGGTTCGCGCCCACATCGGCCCTTTGGCTCACACGTTGAATTATTTTGTAATGTCCTGTCCAGTTTTGAGGTTTCTTACTTTTTTTAAGCTTTGGTAATAAATTCACTTCAAAGACAACAAAACTAGCTTGCAAGCTCTTCTGTTGAAAATGGCGCGCGGTCGAACTATGGGGGCTATATAGCCTGCTTGCTGGCTATAAGAAAACTCGCTCTTGAGTAAAACCAAAAAAAAATAAAATAAAATAAAATAAAAAAGAAAAGAAAAAAAATCAAAAAAGAAACTAACTGCAAATTGCTCTGATGGACGTTTTCTTCCATGTGATACATGTCTTGCAGTTGCACAAAGCACACGTTTATTCCACACACTAAGGAAGGACCGACCATGTTGTTTCCGCTTCGTAATTCCTCCTATTTTCAGTCTATCTGATGCCAGGCCAAAAAGGAACGCAAAAGCCGGGAGTTAAGAGTGAAAGGCAAGCCAGAAGACAGATGAAGAAAAAAATAACATAGTTTTTGCATAAAACTCTGAATTTCGAATTCTCAGCCAAAGATTAATGACAATCTATCGTAAAAGCACTATTTTTTTTGCAGTCTCTGACTTCTATGATTCAAGGGAAAGGTCATTTCCTGATTTCAAGCCGAAGGGGACTAGGTACAAGCCTGTTAATCATAAGATTAGCAACTATTGATCCACAAAGTCAGAAAGAGCACAGCGAAATTTACAAAAATCGTATCGGGCTAGTTTTACTGAGATACAGTCATTTAAATACGTCAAAATTACAAAGCTGGACGCAGCGTCTGGATGGCCATACATTTCTTTGTAAATTTTAACGTCTTTAAATGGCTGTATCTCGCTTGATATTGGGTCTATTGACACACAACTAAGGGATTTTGTAAAGCTTGGTATGCACGTTCTGACTATGTGGATCAATAGTTGTTTATCATATACTTTGCAGACTCGTACCTTGTCCCCCTCGGCTTGAAATCAGGCAATGATATTCTGTCAAAATGAAGAAACTGATCACCTGCTAGGCAACCAAAAAGGTGCACCTGATTACCTTGTGTCAAGGGTCTTGTTTACAATGATTTATACTGAATATACTACAGGGAAGAATGTTAATCGTTCTTCGCTTTCAGAGTTAAATAACCAAGAAACGTCCGTCTTTCGTTATTGGGGTAGTGCACTGTAAGTGTAAGTGCACTACACACTATGTCACCAGGTTAAAAGAGTGTATGAGTGTAACAGCCTAAGAGTGGAAGAGTGTAAGTCCGTGGTGGCAATAGGCCCGAAGCGCGTGCATAAATCAAGAAAATAAAGAGGTCTGTTAGAAGAGTGCTTGAATTTCAACATATCAACCCCCAAATTGGCAAGCCGCTTCTAATTTCAAAATGATGTAATTACCTGGTGATAAATAACTTCGTCTAGGAAAGTGAATTTTTGACCATGCAGAAACAATGCCGGCCAACGATTGTGATCTTCGTGTTGCATTCGCACATTTCTTGTCGAACTTTATAACACTCGAAAGAAAAAAAAAACCAACAAACAAGCTAAGAAAAAGGAAAACCCATTGTCTTGTCATCAATCCAAGTGTCTCGGATGTATCCTTTGTTTCGTGAGTTGTTAGTAACACGCAAGGAAACTTGACCACAAGCGGCCACTGAAATCGATTTGAATTCCGATTTACTTGTGCAGCCAAAAGTACAATAGAAAATTGAACGTAGCAAAAAGCTCCCAAAATGTTTTTCGCTGATGGTAACTTTTTATATTCGTGGCATAAACTTTATGTTGTTTTCATGTCGCACCTTTTGTTGCTGATGGCATTTTTTTTTTTTCTCAATCGACACTACCTAAAAACTTCATTCTGCTCTTCCTAAAAACTGTGTATCAAAATTTATTTAATTTTGCATTAGTATTTGCTTTGCATAAAGCAGGCTAACAAAATCTGTACCTTTCTTAGTTTTGCATTTTCCCACATGTGCGGTGAAATTTTGGTGAGAAATTTGCCTCAAGAGGCTGTGAAGATAAACTCAAGCATGTTCGATATTTTTGGCCTCGCGAGGCAAATTCCGCGTTGTGTGC
>NC_090875.1:11809243-11816743 GCF_036669935.1 Montipora foliosa | reverse complement strand
AATTGTGGGTTCGTATTGTTGAAATCAGCTCTCACCAGAAATGCTTTATTCGAGTTGCTTTCTTGTAAAGGCCCAGAGTATTCCTCCCTAGATTGCTGTCTTTTATGGCATTATTGTCTATTTCTTACAATAACGGTGTTGTGATTTGTGTAATGCTCTGCACTTCGATTTTAAACTGACCAAATGGAAGGACGGGCAATCTTAAAAAATAAATAAATAAATAAATAAATTAAATATGGCTGGCCAGGAAGAAATCTTCGCATGTCCCAGATAAATAGAATCCTGGCGTTGTGGTTTCATCACTTTCGCTTCGTGTGCCCATGGGAATTTGTCACCAAACATCTGAGTAACTAATTATATCAGTCATGTTACTGGACAGCAGAACGTGACAAGTGTGTTTTTATTTTACAAGGCTTATCTAGCTGACGGTAGATTCAGGGTGCGTTCCTTTGGGATGATCCGAAAAAGGATCACTGATCCAATATCACTTGGATCACGGTGCATCAAAGGAACCGATTAATCCACTCTAGGAAAGGATCTTTCGGTTCCTTTGCTGCACCATGATCCAAGTGATCTTGTATCCGTGATCCTTTTTCGGATCATAACATTTTAAGCACCTTAAAGCTCTTTAGTATAATTATCATTTCGTAAATCATTGAGTGCTTTCCTTTCCTCCTTGCTGAGAAGTTGCTTTGTTTATAGGAGTAAACGTACCTATAGGAAACATTCTCTAGATGGCATTTAAATCTATCTCTGTCTCCATCAGTTAACGCATGTCCCAATTTGAGAAGGTCACGGTAAAGCAATTCAAACAAACATTTTATATCTAGAGGGTTTGCTGATTTTGGTGGCAAACAGAAACGCAGGCCCCTGGTTAAAACCCGGCAATTTTTCAGCCTCTGTCAAGGCCCGATGCGAGTAGCTGAACACAATGTTTACAAAACTCAAACTAGATATTTGTGGTATTCCATACCTGCGTTTCAAAGAGTTGCATTTCTTTTCGAGTTTCAGTTACAGGCGGTCGTTCATCTTTACGGACATGGCTTCAATATTTGAGCAGATGTGGTTCAAGTCGAGCGGCTAAACAGGCTTGAGGGTTTCACTAAAGGATTCATACGCTTCCTTTCACCCAGGAAGTTTAAAATTAATTTGATTTGCACACTTACCTACAGCTGTTTACGCTTCTACTCTGCCTCAAGTTAAGAAGCTATTACTCCAAAACGGTTACACAGGAGGCATTATTTCTTACCATAAGAATGATGTCGTAAGAAAACATCAGAATCATGTTTCAGATCCTATTTCTACAGTTCCTAAAAGAGATGTAATCCTTGTTTTACCCGATTTAGGTTTTCAAAGTGAAGTTATCACGCGGTCTCTTAAATCTTGTATTAGTAAGTTCTATGGTTATGTTAACCTTAAGTTGATATTTGAAAACACCCGCCGATTCAAGTCCTTTCCCCCTACAATCTCAAAAAAACAACGTTGTGTACAAATCCTGTTGTTGGGATTGCAATGACTTTTACATTGGTAAAACGAAACGTCGTTTGCATGACCTGAAAACGGATCATTTAAGAGCCCTTACAGGTAATATTTACGCTTCCGCTGTTGCTGATCATACAATCAAAACCGGTCACAACATCAAGTGGGACCATTTTTAAGTCTTGGCAAATGGAATATCTGATTCACATTGTAAAATTTAAAAAAACAACAAAAAAAAAACCTTACAAATACGCGAACTTAAACCAACGTTTAACGAAAACGTGAGCTGTGGGAAACTATAGCCTTATTAACCAATTATAAAACAAGCCGGTTTTCACAGATGATATTAAATTCATTTGTCAGGAGCGTTGTTCTTAATATAGTTACTAGTCTCTTTCAAAGTTTTACACCGTCATATATATATTTTTAAAAATTTGTTTAACTGTCACTTCTGAAGATGTATGTTTTATAATTTGTATAATACGAAACGTCCAGTTAAAATGCATTATAATATGAGTATCACCACAGTTTGTTTATTGTTTTTGATTAACTTAAAATGGCCATAAAACAAGAGTATTTACGCTATTAGAGACCTAAAATCCTACCTATTTCAATTGCGTGCGTGCAAACAAGAAACACAATCCGTGTCACAAACCATATACAACTAAATAAATTTCTCACAGCTCAGGATAATATCCTTTTCTGAAAAACCTTCTCCGTGAAAAATGAAGCACAAAATGAAATGACTCAGAACCAATCTTTTATGTAGGGGTTTAGTATAAGAATAATATCTCAGTTTGACCCTTAAGGTCCAAAGGAGTCCCCCATGCATGGAAAAGTAAAATATATTCTGCCGGTAGACATGAGTGAAATCTGTAACTGGCATTTTTGAGGCCTGGGGAGATTAAAGTTTGTTCCTTGCTGGGATCATAGCTATGAAAAGCAGGAATATGTGTTCTGCATCTTAAAGTGCTAAGTTGTCTCAGCATAATATAAGAGGGTGCCCTTTTGCAAATCTAGTTAGATATATATCTTGAATAAGGCGTTGAAAACGGAAGCCCATTCTGCATTGTGCGATCCCTTGAGCCAACAACGTATAACCCCCAGGAGGATCGCAAATGGCTTCACAGTCCAAGTTGAGGAGAAATTAAGAGAGAGTTACAGGAAACTCAACACTGGATAACTTCTGAGGAAAACTGTAATTGCCCTGAGCGGGATTTGAACCCACCTCCCCCTGATTACCAGTCGAGTGTGATGACCACTATACTAGTCCAGTCAACTTGGACTGTGAATCCATTTGCGATCCTCCTGGGGGTGAGTGATACGTTGTTGGCTCAAGGGATCTACTTAACTTAAAAGAGTCAGAGGACGGACAACTTTTGGAAGCTAAAAAGTAAAATATATTAAAAAACGTTTCGGTCTTAGACCTTCATCAGTTTACAGCATGTGGATAATAATTAGGTTTAAGAGCTTATATATGGGTTACAAGGAATTTTCGGTATGTTACTAAACTTAACAACAATACAAGTAAAAAATCGTTACAAACAAAACAAAAGAAGTAATTCTATTCCGAAAGGTACAATGTAATAACAGCGAGAACTAAAACAATCATTAAAGTAAAGAATTCATGTGCTACATTGAGTTGTGAAGTTATGTGGTTCGTTAAGCTTGTAGACTATTTCGACCCAAGTGGTCGGTTGGTTGTAGGTGATTCTGTTCCTGGAGTGGAATTCGTGCCTTTTGTTAAGGCCAAAAGGTGCTAATGAGAAATGGTGCGCACTCCAGTACGCTTCCTTCGTGATCAAAAGTTTATCCAAAATCTCAGTGAAGTTGGTAGCAGACACCTGATCGATAAACTGGAAAGAAAAGTCGTTAAGAGCATGCGGACTATTGTTATAATGTACCGCGACCTCACAGGTTTTCTTGTTCGTTACCATTGATGATTTATGATTACGGAATCTAACTTTGAATTGTGTTGCCGTTGAACCAACATATTGCAAGCGACATTTGTTGCAGGATGCAAGATAAATTACATTTTTAGAATCACACGACAGTCTTGGTTTAATAAAGTATTTTCTATTGGTTTGGAAACTCTGAAAAAAATTTGATTCTATCAAAAAGTTTTTGCAAAGATCACATCTACTACGTTTGCATTTAATGCAACCACCTGTTTCATTGGTTTCTTGTTCTACTCTTGTTCTGTATTTCGATGGCGCCAAAATTTCTTTGAAGTTTTTTGTTCTACGAAACGAGGGAATAATTGAATTAAATGAAAAAAATTCTCTTAATTTGGGATTAGATTGTAACAAATGCAAATGCTTCCTAATGACGTACCCTATGTTAGGTAGGTGAGGATTGAAGGTCATCACTAACGGAAACAGTTTTCTGTTCTCCCTGCTTCGGGGAAAAAGCAGATCATCTCTAGGAATGGCCGAGGCTTTAAGGAATTGCCTCTTAACGAGTGTTTTCGGGTAGCCTTGATTAACAAGGTACCTTTCATATTCCAGCATTCGCGTCTCTAAAAACTTCTAATTTGAGCAATTCCTACATAATCTCAAGGCCACTCCGTATGGAATCGCTTTGAATACATGTTTGGGGTGAGCACTAGTGGGTGGCAAGTACAGATGACTGACCGTAGGTTTAGAGTAAATGTCTGTTTTAATGAAGCCGTCAATTAGATACAATGTGACGTCTAGCATATTAATGTAGCTATCAGAAGAAACTAATTCAAATTTGATGGTAGGGTAAAGAGAATTGATGAATCCTGTGAAGTTTTCTAGAGCCGAGAGACCTTGCTGCCAGAGATCAAAAATGTCATCCCGATATCTCCACCATAAAGCGGGTTTTAGGGGGCCGCAAAATTTTGCTTTGTGATCTAATTCGCCCATGGCTAGATCAGCATAGCTGCATGCGTTCTTTGGCACCATTGCTGTGCTGTGAATTTGCAAAAAGAAATCTCCCTTAAAAACGGAGTGATTACATTTCAGGCAGATTTCAACTGCTTCGAGGATGCATTTGGTTGATGGTATTGATTTGTCTCTGGCATCAAGGGCCTTTTCAACTGCTGTAAGACCTAAATTATTATCTATGTTGGGGAACATTGAGACAACGTCCCAAGAGACCAACAAGGTGCCTTCAGGGAAAGGACCATTTCTGTTGAGCTCTTTAATTCTATTTAGCAGATCAGTGGTGTCTTAAATGGACGATGGCAATCTCCGCGCTTAAGGTTGTAAAAGAAATTCTGTGAATTGGGACAAGTGTTCTATCGCCGTGCCACAACAAGAGGTTATGAGGCGTAGAGGATTGCCGGCTTTATGGGTCTTAATATTTCCAAATGCTACACCCGGTATTGCCTCTTTATTCATCACCCATTCTGATACTTCAATTGAAATTTGTCCTTTCTGTAGCCATTTAGAACACCACTTTTCAACTAAAGAGATGTGTTTGGAGGTTGGGTCGGATTGCACTGGTTTGTAGTGTAATTCATTGTTTAATTGTCCTAACATCTTGTTTTCGTAATCTTCCCCTTTGAGAGGGGGAAAGAGCTACACTTAGAGAATTAAAAAAATCAGATAAAGTTATCAGAATTCAAGATAAAGGATCTAGATTTGTTATTTTAAACCCGAAAGTTATATACATATATATATATATATACCTTATGATGTGTCCAAGTTTATCCTACGAAGAGTGCTCTACACCCACAAGAGGGGGAGCGTTACAATAGTTCAATGAATGGGACTAGTCGTTTGACATTTGCCTACAGGCCTGTTTCGTGGAGGCTTTAGGCTTCCACTCTTCAGGGCTTCTTAATTAAACTGTGTGTTGCCTGCAGTATTTATAAATGGTCATCTTTCCACATACGTGCGTACAAAAAATTCACGAGGTCATTAGTGTAAGTGTCCACAAACTCGTTTATTATCTGTCACAGCGATCTTGCATCCCTGAACAAAAGATCAGAATTGATTAGCACATGTAGGCACGCAAGAAAATTTCTTATAAAGAACGGATAGCATGCAAGAAAATTTCTTATAAAGAACGGATAGTGTGATAACAAGCATTTAAGTTACGCTACACACGAACGATCTTGTAAATAAATGAAGGGGTAGTTTCTAAAGAAACTGTGGTGCTGCGTCGGTGGGGAAGTAGTATACAAAAATTTGGTTTTATCAACGGAGTTGATAATGTAAATTGGCCACCGTACAGAGATTCTAAAAGCTGACGTTTCGAGCGTTAGCCCTTCGTCAGAGCGAATCGAGGGATTATGGGTTACGTGTAGTTTTTATAGTAGAGTAGGAGCTACGCTATTGGTGGTAACATGGCAACGTGAAAAATAGGAATATATTAGTTAAATGAAAAGCGTTCGTTAATACCGTGAGGATTAAGGGTGCCGATTTGAAAGATGAATTTTTGTTCCAGATTCTTGCGGCTTTCCGTCGTACCTAGATGTAGGGAAAGGCCGCAGATAGCCATGTGTTTTTTGGAGTGGTTAGGCAGATTAAAATGGCGAGCGACTGGCTTGGATGCATCCTTGTCATTCTTCTCAACATCGCGAAGGTGTTCGCGGAATCGGTCACCTAGTCGTCTACCTGTCTCACCAATGTATAATTTATTGCATAACGTGCAGGTTATGCAATAAATGACATTTGCGGAGGTACATGTGAAACGATCGGTGATCTTAACAGATCGCTTAGGTCCCGATATCTTGCTAGTGTTAACAATGAAAAGACAAGTTTTGCATCGTGAGCGCGCGCATTTGAAAGTGCCGGGTTGCTCGTTAGTTTTGAGCGCGCTTCTAACTAAAAAGTTGCCTACGTTTTTGTCGCGTTTGAATGAAATAAGTGGAGGTTGCGAAAAGATTCTACCAGTCTCGGGATCATTTTGGAGTAATTTAAAATTACTAAGAATGATGCTTTTGACTGCGTGATTATGAGGATGGAAAGTGAGGGTGAATGGAATTCTGTCATTCTTATCTTTTTGTGACGTTTGTAGTGATGACTGTCGATCAAATTGTTGGGCGCGATGATGGCCCGCTTTGACCACAGAGACAGGATAGCCACGTTTTTCGAAGAACTGGCACATCTCCTCTGATTTGCTGGAAAAATCGGAGTCATCACTACATAGACGTCGAAGTCTAAGAAATTGAGAATAAGGGATGGAGTTCTTGACATGTGATGGATGTGACGATGAATACAACAAATAACTGTGTGAATCAGTAGGTTTGTAGTGCACACTAGTACATAGCACGTTGCCTCTAATAGAAACGTTGATATCTAGAAAAGCCAATGAAGTTTCCGAAATTTCCCAGGTATATTTAAGAGCCGGATGAAAAGAGTTGACGGAGGTTATAAATTGATCGAGTTCTTCTCTGCTGGATGAAATAGCGCCGATGCAGTCGTCGATGTAACGGCCGTAGAGTTCAGGTTTGGGGCCGTTGTACTGACTAAAAAATTGGTGTTCAACATATCCTACAAAAAGATTGGCATAGCTAGGTCCCATTCTTGTACCCATCGCTACACCATTAATTTGTTTGTAATAGTTGCCGGCGAATGAAAAACAATTAAGCGTTAAAACTAGTTCGGCAAGGCGGAGGAGCGTTTCCTAGCTAGGTTCTTTGACAGTGCGTTGATCGAAAAAGTGTTTAAGTGCGTGAAGACCTTCGCTATTAGGAATGACTGTGTATAGAGATGTAATGTCCATGGTGAAAATAAGTTTGTCTTGGCCGGAGAAATTGAAATCGCGGAAAATTTGTAGTGCGTGTGTACTGTCTTTAATGTATGATGGCAAAGATTTGACGATAGGCGTCATAATCCTGTCTAAGTAGGTAGAAATGAGTTCGGTGGGGCAACTACAGGCAGAAACGATAGGGCGACCTGGGTTGTTGGGTTTGTGAATTTTAGGGAAGAAGTAAATGCACGAAGTTCTAGGGGTGTTGATGATGAGATTAGTGGCAGTGTCCGGTAATTCTTGATTAACTATAAGATTTTGAATGGTGTCTTTGACAAGTTTTTGATTGTTGGAAGT
>NC_090875.1:11796743-11801743 GCF_036669935.1 Montipora foliosa | reverse complement strand
TATATATATAGAGATAAGCAATCATCAGTCAGCAATCATCAACTGCCAGAAATAACGGTTACAATCACAGAAATTTGAAATACAGAACAACGGATGCGTACGTGACGTCTAGGCATGTCATTGCATCTTTACATTTTTTGACATGAATTTCCTAACATGTCTACAACACGATGACAGCTCGTTTCTTTTGTTTAGACTTGCCATTTCCGGTTTACAAATGATAAAATACTTTTCCCACAGACACAAATTGCATCTCTTAGTTACATTGGAGTAAGAACTAGCTTGTTTTATCTTGCACCATTTGATGTTATACTTAGCGTTCTTGTCTTTAAGACTCCATATGTACTTACTAAGTTCGGTAGCATGTTTGTAACGCTCGTTTCGGAATGAGCTTACATGGTTTCTATAATGCAATTTGAACGCAGTGTCACAGAGTCCAATGTATGTTTCCTTTGTGGTTTCTGTGGTGACCTCGGCCTGATAGATGACGCTTTCCACATTACAGTTACCATCCATGGGACACTCGCTGGGTTTCCTACAATTGCAGCTTTTCTTAGTTAGATTATTAGTGCGTGTGGGTTTACTAATTACGGCTTTGTTATGGTTGGTTATGATTGTTTTAATGTTGCCCATGCAGCTGTAGCTTAATTTGATGGTGTTACGGTTAAAAATTTTGTGAAGTGGGTTAGATTTGGGGAAGTGCTTATCAATTAGTGAAAGGAAGCATTTTCCGACGTTTGTTTCCACGTTCCTGCTATAGGGCGGGTTAAACCATGTAATGTTCCGTTTTCTGTTTCTCGGTGGACGTGGCGGCTGGTTTAATGTGGCATTGAATGACAGGTTATAGCGATATCCGCTTTTGTTGAGAGCTTCCTGGTAGATGGGTTTAGCGTTATCAAAGCATTCTTTGTCAGAAGATATCTCGGAGAGCCTCTTATTGATTGACTCGGGGATGTTTTTCAGGATGGTTGGTGGGTGGTTGGATTTTGTGTGCACATACAGTGGGATATTGCCTTCCTTTGTGTACGGGTAGTACTTCCCACTTGTAAGGTCAAGCGTGACATCTAAGAAATTGACCTTGGTGGTGTTAGCCTCGACTGTGATCTTCAAGTCGTTGTCACGAAAGACTTTGCAAATGCCCTTTTTGATCTTCTCTATTTCCTGTGGTGTTCCATTGAAGGCAGCTAAACCGTCATCCCGGTATAAGCCGATATTTTGGCCGTACTTCTTGGTGAGAAGTGACAAGAGGAAGCATCCAACCAGTTCGCAAGTCTCTGCTCCATCGAAGGATCCCATAATGACATCAAATTGGTTGTCGGCAGATTTCTTCTCCCATGGGCAATTATCGTTGAATAGCAGTGATCGCTTTGCGTGCAAGATAATTTCACGCTCATGACTGTGGATTGGGCGGTACTTAGAGGCAAAATCTAGTGCTTTGGAAAGCAACTTCTCAGTTATTGAGGGGTAGAATTCACAAACGTCAAAGCAGATGAATGAGAGGGATTTCTTGTTTTCTAGACAGTTAAACCATTTCAGGACGCTGGATGTGTTTTTCCACTGGTTTATCTTAGAGCTGCTGATCTTATGAAAACCGGGTCCTTCCCACGTATCTTAATTTGTCTTTAAATTAGACTAGAATAGATGGGACGGTTATATTTTGTCAGTAACTAGACTCTAACCTTTTCATTGACAACATCTTTTAAGTTAAGAAGTCAGAGTCATTGTCACTTGGCAACTTGTGACTTGGACCTGGAAATTTAAACAAAAAATGTATATGTGTGAGAAAAAGGCTAATATCATCAGCCATTAAGGCAGTTAAGGCCATTAATATGTCTGCTATATTTCGAACTAATCTTTCAAACATCACTAAGGTGACTTCAGAAGAAGTAATATTTAATATCTCATGGAAGCCTTATTGCCTTACCCAACACGTGGAGATTTTCTTCCCTCACCCTCCCATAGAGAGGTCTAGTGAGTTGTTTTGGCTATGGACTAACACTTCACACTTGTTAGACTTGCATGCGACAAGCCATGACGCAGCCCCCCCTAGGAATTTAAAGCTCACCGTCAGTGCAACTGCTGCCTTTGGCAGCAGTTGCACTTTGGATTTTGCAGCCAAGTTTGACCTTGTTTTCAAAACTTCAGCTATATATCTCACATAAATCAGACATCTTGTTTTAGCATTGGATATCTTTAACTGTTTTTCAGACCCTATAGGTCATCATTTACTTTCCTCACCCTCCCATAGAGAGGTCTAGTGAGTTGTTTTGGCTATGGACTAACACCTCACACTTGTTAGACTTGCATGCGACAAGCCATGACGCAGCCCCCCCTAGGAATTTAAAGCTCACCGTCAGTGCAACTGCTGCCAAAGGCAGCAGTTGCACTTTGGATTTTGCAGCCAAGTTTGACCTTGTTTTCAAAACTTCAGCTATATATCTCTCATAAATCAGACATCTTGTCTTAGCATTGGATATATTTTTAACTGAAATCAATTTTCTCACATAAATTCAAGAAGTTATTAAACAATGCTCATATTTCTGTTGCCTATGCTGCCAAATTTTACTTCCAAACACTGACGTTATTTGTCAAACCAAAGTGCTGGCATGTCCTCAAATCATCTAGCTGATCTTATGAAAACCGGGTCCTTCCCACGTATCTTAATTTGTCTTTAAATTAGACTAGAATAGATGGGACGGTTATATTTTGTCAGTAACTAGACTCTAACCTTTTCATTGACAACATCTTTTAAGTTAAGAAGTCAGAGTCATTGTCATTTGGCAACTTGTGACTTGGACCTGGAAATTTAAACAAAAAATGTATATGTGTGAGAAAAAGGCTAATATCATCAGCCATTAAGGCAGTTAAGGCCATTAATATGTCTGCTATATTTCGAACTAATCTTTCAAACATCACTAAGGTGACTTCAGAAGAAGTAATATTTAATATCTCATGGAAGCCTTATTGCCTTACCCAACACGTGGAGATTTTCTTCCCTCACCCTCCCATAGAGAGGTCTAGTGAGTTGTTTTGGCTATGGACTAACACCTCACACTTGTTAGACTTGCATGCGACAAGCCATGACGAAGCCCCCCCTAGGAATTTAAAGCTCACCGTCAGTGCAACTGCTGCCAAAGGCAGCAGTTGCACTTTGGATTTTGCAGCCAAGTTTGACCTTGTTTTCAGAACTTCAGCTATAAATCTCACATAAATCAGACATCTTTTTTTAGCATTGGATATCTTTAACTGTTTTTCAGACCCTATAGGTCATCATTTACTTTCCTCACCCTCCCATAGAGAGGTTGCACTTTGGATTTTGCAGCCAAGTTTGACCTTGTTTTCAAAACTTCAGCTATATATATATATATATATATATATATATATATATATATATATATATATATATATATGTATATATATATAACAATTATTCTACGAGGGCGCGCTGGATATGAAATGATATATATAACCAACGAGGCACGTAGGGCCGAGTTGGTTATGATCATTTCATATCCAGCAAGCCCGAGTAGAATAACTGTTTTATTAAAAACCCCAACATCACAACTCATTTATGTTGAAGTTATTTGGCCATTTTTTCTTGGAGCCGCAAAACTGTGTATTTGCTGCTGTGTTCATATACCATATTTGGTAGTGCAGGTATATTAGCTGATAACCTGTGTGCGGCGAGCCAATGAAAATGCTGGAAATGTGATATCCGTAGTTCAGTTTTTAATATATATATATATATATAATATATATATATATATATATATATAATATATATATATATATATATAGAGAGAGAGAGAGAGAGAGAGAGAGAGAGAGAGAGAGAGAGAGTTGCATATAAACTGGAGAGGAAGACAAAACTTCTCGAAGGTCCAGGAAATTTAATAAAAACGTTTCGGCCCTTGGGCCTTCGTCAGTTAAATTTTTTTTAAAATAAAGTAAAAGTTAAAAATGTAAGGATAAAAAATTTATCCTTAGATTTTTAACTTTTACTTTATTTTAAAAAAAATTTAACTGACGAAGGCCGAAGGGCCAAAACGCTTTTATTAAATTTCCTGGACCTTCGAGAAGTTTTGTCTTCCTCTCCAGTTTATATGCAACTTTAAATACTAACTGAGGAGACAACGTGCATCCTTTTGGATCCTTCTGTTGGGAGTTTATCGTTTGGTCAAACATTACAGATTTTCAAGCTATATATATATATATATATATATATATATATATATCATTTGTTGCACGTCTGCTAATAGAGTGCTCAATAGTAGAACCAGAGCGTTCAAAAATAAAATGCCAAGTCATCCCTCTTGTTGATCACATCAGCTGGATTATATATATATAATCCAGGTGATATGAAAGTTAAGTTTAGAAAAGAAAAAAATAGAAATTTACAGAACTAAACAATTATTCATCAGCTCAAATTGGATATGAAACAAGCACGAATGAAATAATTGTTTAATTCCCGCGGATATTTTTTGCGAGTAGCGTAGTACACGAGCAACAAGCAAAATGTTTTCTTACTGAGTTCGTTTTAAATCAGGAAAGTTCCTTGTGGAACACCTTTTAGATTGTATTTGACTTCTCCATTTTTGCTTGCAATCATTATGTTAACCATGATGCAGATCAGTTAAACAAAAAAAAAAAAAAAAAAAAAGAGAAGGTTTGGTCCCACTTGTTGTGACCACCATTTCATTGCTTCGTCTCTGTTTTTGACGTGCACCACCAAGTTTAAGCAAGTAATGTTTTACGTTTCCTCTTTCACTACAGGTTCCAGACGAACTTAGTGGTTTTCCTTGTGGCTTTATCCATCACAGCGTGTTGTGCGCTATGTAAGTCAATGAAATTCAGTCTTAAATCAGGATGGGACTTGGAAACCCCCCCCCCCCCCCCCCGTGTAACATACAAATCATCATCAAGTATCAATCGACTCCGAGTGAGATTGTCGACCAAGGGGTGTCTCTTATCGGTACTTCTTAGCATAAAAAAGAAAGGAT
>NC_090875.1:11789243-11791743 GCF_036669935.1 Montipora foliosa | reverse complement strand
TTGACGTGCACTGCTAAGTTTAAGCAAGTAATGTAATACGTTTCCTCTTTTGCTATAAGTTCCAGACGAATTTAGCAACTTTACGTGTAGCTATGTCCATCATTAGATGAGTATTGGTTCAGAAAACCATATAGATATGTATTATTTGTATTAACAGAGATTTAACCAGTGCCTAATTTCTTTCTTTTTCATGTCGCCTTCTCTTTTACTGGGAATTTACGATTACAAAAAGGAGGTAAGGAGACGATACTTTGTTTTACTTCTTAGCATCAAACATTGCTTGTTAATTTATAACTCCAGCAAAATATTTGGCCTTTTTCGGGCAGAATAGTTTTGTATGCATATGCAGAGGAGGCTGATGAGTACAGAGTATAACAGTCCTCAGTGGTTTTTAAGGTCCACTCATTTTTTTTACGGTCCTATTGGAGTTTATTAAGGATTAGAGAGAAGCGTGGCCAGACAGAAACAGTTTTTGCGGTGTCACTACATCTCAGGAAGGTGTTCAACACCATCTGCCACTGTCTTCTGTCACCAAAGCTATATGCATGTAAGGTCTTGGAATCTTGAGACAATGGAAAGAAAAAAATGAAAGTTGAGTCCAAATGAAAGTTCTTTTTTTTTTGTCTTGTTTTTTTTTTCTTTTAAGCCAAGTTTGTTTTTACATATATATTTGTAATTCATTCAGGACAATTGTCGCCATTTATTTTTTACATGCAAAGGGAAAGCTAAGTGCATTTTTTGGGATTTATTTGCAAATTTTGGGAAAGTATTAGTGCACTTTTTTTTTGATCGATTCCTTACTATTTTTAGGCGGAATATCCCAAAGCCTAATTTACGGTCCTAGGTATTCTGCTACTAGCCACAGAATCCTTCTTCAGTTCTTATGTTTCCCTTTTTTGTAGAGTGCTATCTGAATTACCATTTGTAAAAGCAATACAGCCCCTTAACCTTTGCGAAATTGGAAGTTATTATATAAAAACTTAAGCCTTGCATATATGCAGTATTTATTCAGGTATTCAGTGTATCTGTACAAAT
The DNA here is from genome assembly GCF_036669935.1 of Montipora foliosa. NCBI lineage: Eukaryota > Metazoa > Cnidaria > Anthozoa > Scleractinia > Acroporidae > Montipora > Montipora foliosa. Next base: position 11,790,708 of record NC_090875.1, on the reverse strand, counting down.
GGAAACTGAAAAAACAGAAATGTACACAAGTCAAAAATTATTCCATGAGATCACAATGCATATGAGACAAGCACGAAATAATTAATTGTGTTGTTAAATTCTGAACGCTTGGACACTTGGAAACTTAGGCCTATCAATTTCTATCTTGACAACACTTTGCGCAATCAGGTTCCATATTAGGACATACGTTATATGAGCTGATAACTGAGACAGAACGCCTATTGATTGGTTTAACACGAAATACTCCGCGATATTTTGCGAGTAGCGTTACATACGAGCAACAAGGAAGATGCTCGCACGTATTATGTGTTAAACAATCCAATAAGGGATTTATTATTCCACTATTACTTCATTTATTTCTGGTATTTTGGCTTGTTTGAGGACTGCATTGTCTAAAAATGCTATTGATTGCATAATATACTCTCAGGCCAGTGTGCACCTCAAATTTAACACAAGCTTGCTTCTAAAGAAAGTATATTTTCTTACTGAGTCCTTTTAAACTGAGGAAAGTTCCTTGCGGAACACCTTCTAGATTGTAGTTGACTTTTCCATTTGTGCTTGCAATCTTTATGTTAGCTACGATGCAAATGAGTTTCTCTTTTTTTTTTTTTCTGAAAGAAAAAAAAAAAAAGGAAACGTTTGATTGCACTTGACTTGACTATAGGTTTCGGTACTTCGTTTTTAACGTGCACTACCAAGCTAAAGCAAGTAATGTTCCACGTTTCGTCTTTTACTAAATGTGTACGACGAATTTAGTTATTTTTCTTGTGGCTACCACTGCACGAAAAAAAAAACGAATTTACTTAAGTTTGTCAGTTGCGCAAATCTGTTGTAAATTTGGAGTAGTAATATTGCTACGGATTTGCTCTTGGTGCAATTTTCGTTTAAAAGTTTAAATTTGCTTTGCTGCAATTGTGGCGTAAATATAAAGTAAATATCAGGTTTACACAGATCTTGTTTTACCCTTTGTTCTTAGAGTAAATTTGGTGTTTTGATTTAAATCTATTACAATTTTGCCCCCCTGTGTAAAAATAGGGAACGTTTGCTCGACATTTGGGTAAAGCCCTGACAAATGTTAATTTTAAATGCCTTGAAAAAGTGAAGGTTATCCTTGGTTTTTTTGAAATGGGGAAATTTTAAGGCAAATGTGGCATTTACCACCATTGCCATCATTGCAAAGTTGTGACAATTTTGATTCTACCTAATTTGGCAAACGTGACCAAAATTGAGCAAAGTGGCACTTGCCATAGATTTGCACCAAATTGGTTATACAGGAAAATCCGTTTTTTTCGTCCAGTGTATATCCATCACTACATAAGAATTGGTTCGTAAAACCCTGTGGACATGTATTATTTACATTTAACGAGATTTAACCTTTGTCTCATTTCTTTCTTGTTCATGTCGCTTTCTCTTTTACTTGGAATTTACCATTACCAAAAGAGCGTAAGTAGACGATATTTTCTTT
>NC_090875.1:11743191-11784143 GCF_036669935.1 Montipora foliosa | reverse complement strand
AAAGGATAATTTTGTAAATGTAAATTGCATTATATTTCTCTGAAAAAAACAGTTACATATTCAATATTTAGTCTCTGTCCTTGTGTTTCTAGTATGAGTGTATACACCTGTCCATGGATCCCATTCAAATTGTTGTATTTTGGCTATACTGGAAACCGAACAATTGTATTTTTCACTCTTTTTTTGAACTGCGTTGAAACCGCTCACGCTCTAATGTTCCTCACTAGCGGCTGTCATGCAGTCGTCACTGACTGATTCCAAATATGTTCTCTACTGATTGGTATTTACATTCAGGACTGCGTGGCGGTATCTTAAAGCAATGTGTGCGCTGACTCGTTGCAAAGCAGTTCTGCCTTTGGTTATTATCTTGAATGAAGAGTCTTGTATTTTCTTTCTTTGATTCCACAAAACACTTGCTCAGAAGTGTTATCAATGAAAGAAGCAAATAATTTCCCGTCATATGCTCATACTCGTGGCATAAAATAACTCCTACATTACCCTATGAAATGCATCGCGCCTAAACACTTGACTACCATTCCTATAGATCCAACGTTACTCCCGGTCGCTGTGGAATACTGGTTTTGACCTTGTGATTTTTTTGGTAGATCCTTCCAGTAGAACCTCGTGCATGTCCAGCGGGTTGGTCTTGTGCGCAAAAGCATTTGAGGTGCCCCTGACTCCTTGTCATACTGTTCTCTCACCTTTTTGGTAAATGCAACGCGTAAGCTCTTCTCTGATTGTTAGTAAGCAGCCCTTTTTTTCCGGGCCTAGTACCCTTTGCTATTTAAGAATCTTCCCACGGCGCGAACTGACACATTACTTCACAGATGTTTGCCTCATTCATGAGTCGCTTGGCGCTACCTTCCTCAGTTTCAGTAGAGTCCTTTTAAGGAGTCTCTCTTCTCTGGATGACAACTTTCTTGGCCTTCCTCTTCTTTCGTGGATGACATTTGCGTGAGTTCGCGAATGCGTTGAACGACTGTTAAATTATTTAACACTTGCGTTTCTGCAGATCAGTCGACTTTTGCGGCAATTTCTCGTAGAGAATACCTTTTTTCCATCTCCAAGAATCTGATGAGTGCTCGTTCTTCCGCCGATGTTTTCCTATTGTACACCATAATTGCTTTTTTCACTGAAATGTGTGACTGATCACACTACTTAACCTTCATGTCTGAGTAAAAAAAGAAAACTCTCCTATGCGTGACTATTTTGGCCAGGTGGTATTCATGCCATTTTTAAAGACCGAAAATAACATTTGCTATTTATTTCTGCCGAAATTTAGAAATGTCATATTTTTCCTATCTTGCGTCAAACGAAAGTTACAGCACGATTTTTCCAGCTATCAACTGTCTTTCTGGGCTACTCAAGGATTTTTGGCGAGGATTGTCTGAAGTGGCGGGAATATTTTTGAGCATGCGCAGGAGAAGTATTGCGTGATGGTAACGGAAGTGTAAAGTGTAAACAAACCCTGGTAAACCTCACGGTTTACCATTAGTTTTTGCCTTTTCTCGCATTCCTTATTCGTATTTCTCAGTTGAAAATCAGTTTGTAGAAGACGTTACTTATGATTGAAAGGAATTTTCAAGAACAGCTTCAATGCTATCGTGAAATTCAGCCTTTTCACAACGGTTAACCATAACATGTAATAAAATAAGATTGTCAACAGACCAACTTCTATTTTGACAACGGTAAACCGTTGTGACCTTTACCGCACGTGAGTCAACTAAGGCTAAACATGCACAGTACATAGACACTGATTCACTTATGACAAACAGTGTTAGGGTATAAATCCTACATTTGTAGGTGCCACAAACGACTTTTACATGAAATTTTGTAGTGCATCAGTTGCCAAAGGATAATTTTGTAAATGTAAATTGCATTATATTTCTCTGAAAAAATACAGTTACATATTCAATATTTTAGTCTCTGTCCTTGTGTTTCTAGTATGAGTTGTATACACCTGTCCATGGATTCCATTCAATTGTTTATTTTGGCTACTGGAAACCGAACAATTGTATTTTTCACTCTTTTTTTGAACTGCGTGAAACGCTCACGCTCTAATTGTTCCTCAATAGCGCTGTCATGCAAGTCGTCACTGACTGATTCAAATATGTTCTCTACTGATTGGATTTACATCAGGACTGCGTGGCGGTATCTTAAGCAATTGTGCGCTGACTCGTTGCAAAGCAGTTCTGCCTTTGGTTATTATCTTGAATGAAGAGTCTTGTATTTTCTTTCTTTGATTCCACAAACACTTGCTCAGAAGTGTTATCAATGAAAGAAGCAAAATAATTTCCCGTCATATGCTCATACTCGTGGCATAAAATAACTCCTACATTACCCTATGAAATCATCGCGCCTAAACACTTGACTACCTTTCCTCTAGATCCAACTTTACTCCCTGTCGCTGTGCAATACTGGTTGAGACCTTCTGATTTTTTTTGGTAGATCCTTCCAGTAGAACCTCGTGCATTGTCCAGCGGGTTGGTCTTGTGCGCAAAAGCATTTGAGGTGCCCCTGACTCCTTGTCATACTGTTCTCTCACCTTTTTGGTAAATGCAACGCGTAAGCTCTTCTCTGATTGTTAGTAAGCAGCCCTTTTTTTCCGGGCCTAGTACCCTTTGCTATTTAAGAATCTTCCCACGGCGCGAACTGACACATTACTTTCACAGATGTTTGCCTCATTCATGAGTCGCTTGGCGCTACCTTCCTCAGTTTCAGTAGAGTCCTTTTAAGGAGTCTCTCTTCTCTGGATGACAACTTTCTTGGCCTTCCTCTTCTTTCGTGGATGACATTTGCGTGAGTTCGCGAATGCGTTGAACGACTGTTAAATTATTTTAACACTTGCGTTTCTGCAGATCAGTCGACTTTTGCGGCAATTTCTCGTAGAGAATACCTTTTTTCCATCTCCAAGAATCTGATGAGTGCTCGTTCTTCCGCCGATGTTTTCCTATTGTACACCATAATTGCTTTTTTCACTGAAATGTGTGACTGATCACACTACTTAACCTTCATGTCTGAGTAAAAAAAGAAAACTCTCCTATGCGTGACTATTTTGGCCAGGTGGTATTCATGCCATTTTTAAAGACCGAAAATAACATTTGCTATTTATTTCTGCCGAAATTTAGAAATGTCATATTTTTCCTATCTTGCGTCAAACGAAAGTTACAGCACGATTTTTCCAGCTATCAACTGTCTTTCTGGGCTACTCACGGAAACTACCGGTACTTAACAATAAATGACACGGTCTGATATTAACCAGATGGCTTTTTGCAGCTCACACAATCTTCGACAAAAACCTTGAAACACTTTGAACATTCTCGCACCGTATTCGTCCCCCTCCCTTTTTCAATGTTGTTGCAGCCAGTCAAACAGTAAAATGTCATCTCAACACTGTGCAGGGGAAGGGGGTGTTTCAAGGATTTTTGGCGAGGATTGTCTGAAGTGGCGGGAATATTTTTGAGCATGCGCAGGAGAAGTATTGCGTGATGGTAACGGAAGTGTAAAGTGTAAACAAACCCTGGTAAACCTCACGGTTTACCATTAGTTTTTGCCTTTTCTCGCATTCCTTATTCGTATTTCTCAGTTGAAAATCAGTTTGTAGAAGACGTTACTTATGATTGAAAGGAATTTTCAAGAACAGCTTCAATGCTATCGTGAAATTCAGCCTTTTCACAACGGTTAACCATAACATGTAATAAAATAAGATTGTCAACAGACCAACTTCTATTTGACAACGGTAAACCGTTGTGACCTTTACCGCACGTGAGTCAACTAAGGCTAAACATGCACAGTACATAGACACTGATTCACTTATGACAAACAGTGTTAGGGTATAAATCCTACATTTGTAGGTGCCACAAACGACTTTTACATGAAATTTTGTAGTGCATCAGTTGCCAAAGGATAATTTTGTAAATGTAAATTGCATTATATTTCTCTGAAAAAATACAGTTACATATTCAATATTTTAGTCTCTGTCCTTGTGTTTCTAGTATGAGTTGTATACACCTGTCCATGGATTCCATTCAATTGTTTATTTTGGCTACTGGAAACCGAACAATTGTATTTTTCACTCTTTTTTTGAACTGCGTGAAACGCTCACGCTCTAATTGTTCCTCAATAGCGCTGTCATGCAAGTCGTCACTGACTGATTCAAATATGTTCTCTACTGATTGGATTTACATCAGGACTGCGTGGCGGTATCTTAAGCAATTGTGCGCTGACTCGTTGCAAAGCAGTTCTGCCTTTGGTTATTATCTTGAATGAAGAGTCTTGTATTTTCTTTCTTTGATTCCACAAACACTTGCTCAGAAGTGTTATCAATGAAAGAAGCAAAATAATTTCCCGTCATATGCTCATACTCGTGGCATAAAATAACTCCTACATTACCCTATGAAATCATCGCGCCTAAACACTTGACTACCTTTCCTCTAGATCCAACTTTACTCCCTGTCGCTGTGCAATACTGGTTGAGACCTTCTGATTTTTTTGGTAGATCCTTCCAGTAGAACCTCGTGCATTGTCCAGCGGGTTGGTCTTGTGCGCAAAAGCATTTGAGGTGCCCCTGACTCCTTGTCATACTGTTCTCTCACCTTTTTGGTAAATGCAACGCGTAAGCTCTTCTCTGATTGTTAGTAAGCAGCCCTTTTTTTCCGGGCCTAGTACCCTTTGCTATTTAAGAATCTTCCCACGGCGCGAACTGACACATTACTTTCACAGATGTTTGCCTCATTCATGAGTCGCTTGGCGCTACCTTCCTCAGTTTCAGTAGAGTCCTTTTAAGGAGTCTCTCTTCTCTGGATGACAACTTTCTTGGCCTTCCTCTTCTTTCGTGGATGACATTTGCGTGAGTTCGCGAGCGAATGCGTTGAACGACTGTTAAATTATTTTAACACTTGCGTTTCTGCAGATCAGTCGACTTTTGCGGCAATTTCTCGTAGAGAATACCTTTTTTCCATCTCCAAGAATCTGATGAGTGCTCGTTCTTCCGCCGATGTTTTCCTATTGTACACCATAATTGCTTTTTTCACTGAAATGTGTGACTGATCACACTACTTAACCTTCATGTCTGAGTAAAAAAAGAAAACTCTCCTATGCGTGACTATTTTGGCCAGGTGGTATTCATGCCATTTTTAAAGACCGAAAATAACATTTGCTATTTATTTCTGCCGAAATTTAGAAATGTCATATTTTTCCTATCTTGCGTCAAACGAAAGTTACAGCACGATTTTTCCAGCTATCAACTGTCTTTCTGGGCTACTCACGGAAACTACCGGTACTTAACAATAAATGACACGGTCTGATATTAACCAGATGGCTTTTTGCAGCTCACACAATCTTCGACAAAAACCTTGAAACACTTTGAACATTCTCGCACCGTATTCGTCCCCCTCCCTTTTTCAATGTTGTTGCAGCCAGTCAAACAGTAAAATGTCATCTCAACACTGTGCAGGGGAAGGGGGTGTTTCAAGGATTTTTGGCGAGGATTGTCTGAAGTGGCGGGAATATTTTTGAGCATGCGCAGGAGAAGTATTGCGTGATGGTAACGGAAGTGTAAAGTGTAAACAAACCCTGGTAAACCTCACGGTTTACCATTAGTTTTTGCCTTTTCTCGCATTCCTTATTCGTATTTCTCAGTTGAAAATCAGTTTGTAGAAGACGTTACTTATGATTGAAAGGAATTTTCAAGAACAGCTTCAATGCTATCGTGAAATTCAGCCTTTTCACAACGGTTAACCATAACATGTAATAAAATAAGATTGTCAACAGACCAACTTCTATTTTGACAACGGTAAACCGTTGTGACCTTTACCGCACGTGAGTCAACTAAGGCTAAACATGCACAGTACATAGACACTGATTCACTTATGACAAACAGTGTTAGGGTATAAATCCTACATTTGTAGGTGCCACAAACGACTTTTACATGAAATTTTGTAGTGCATCAGTTGCCAAAGGATAATTTTGTAAATGTAAATTGCATTATATTTCTCTGAAAAAATACAGTTACATATTCAATATTTTAGTCTCTGTCCTTGTGTTTCTAGTATGAGTTGTATACACCTGTCCATGGATTCCATTCAATTGTTTATTTTGGCTACTGGAAACCGAACAATTGTATTTTTCACTCTTTTTTTGAACTGCGTGAAACGCTCACGCTCTAATTGTTCCTCAATAGCGCTGTCATGCAAGTCGTCACTGACTGATTCAAATATGTTCTCTACTGATTGGATTTACATCAGGACTGCGTGGCGGTATCTTAAGCAATTGTGCGCTGACTCGTTGCAAAGCAGTTCTGCCTTTGGTTATTATCTTGAATGAAGAGTCTTGTATTTTCTTTCTTTGATTCCACAAACACTTGCTCAGAAGTGTTATCAATGAAAGAAGCAAAATAATTTCCCGTCATATGCTCATACTCGTGGCATAAAATAACTCCTACATTACCCTATGAAATCATCGCGCCTAAACACTTGACTACCTTTCCTCTAGATCCAACTTTACTCCCTGTCGCTGTGCAATACTGGTTGAGACCTTCTGATTTTTTTTGGTAGATCCTTCCAGTAGAACCTCGTGCATTGTCCAGCGGGTTGGTCTTGTGCGCAAAAGCATTTGAGGTGCCCCTGACTCCTTGTCATACTGTTCTCTCACCTTTTTGGTAAATGCAACGCGTAAGCTCTTCTCTGATTGTTAGTAAGCAGCCCTTTTTTTCCGGGCCTAGTACCCTTTGCTATTTAAGAATCTTCCCACGGCGCGAACTGACACATTACTTTCACAGATGTTTGCCTCATTCATGAGTCGCTTGGCGCTACCTTCCTCAGTTTCAGTAGAGTCCTTTTAAGGAGTCTCTCTTCTCTGGATGACAACTTTCTTGGCCTTCCTCTTCTTTCGTGGATGACATTTGCGTGAGTTCGCGAATGCGTTGAACGACTGTTAAATTATTTTAACACTTGCGTTTCTGCAGATCAGTCGACTTTTGCGGCAATTTCTCGTAGAGAATACCTTTTTTCCATCTCCAAGAATCTGATGAGTGCTCGTTCTTCCGCCGATGTTTTCCTATTGTACACCATAATTGCTTTTTTCACTAAAATGTGTGACTGATCACACTACTTAACCTTCATGTCTGAGTAAAAAAAGAAAACTCTCCTATGCGTGACTATTTTGGCCAGGTGGTATTCATGCCATTTTTAAAGACCGAAAATAACATTTGCTATTTATTTCTGCCGAAATTTAGAAATGTCATATTTTTCCTATCTTGCGTCAAACGAAAGTTACAGCACGATTTTTCCAGCTATCAACTGTCTTTCTGGGCTACTCACGGAAACTACCGGTACTTAACAATAAATGACACGGTCTGATATTAACCAGATGGCTTTTTGCAGCTCACACAATCTTCGACAAAAACCTTGAAACACTTTGAACATTCTCGCACCGTATTCGTCCCCCTCCCTTTTCAATGTTGTTGCAGCCAGTCAAACAGTAAAATGTCATCTCAACACTGTGCAGGGGAAGGGGGTGTTTCAAGGATTTTTGGCGAGGATTGTCTGAAGTGGCGGGAATATTTTTGAGCATGCGCAGGAGAAGTATTGCGTGATGGTAACGGAAGTGTAAAGTGTAAACAAACCCTGGTAAACCTCACGGTTTACCATTAGTTTTTGCCTTTTCTCGCATTCCTTATTCGTATTTCTCAGTTGAAAATCAGTTTGTAGAAGACGTTACTTATGATTGAAAGGAATTTTCAAGAACAGCTTCAATGCTATCGTGAAATTCAGCCTTTTCACAACGGTTAACCATAACATGTAATAAAATAAGATTGTCAACAGACCAACTTCTATTTTGACAACGGTAAACCGTTGTGACCTTTACCGCACGTGAGTCAACTAAGGCTAAACATGCACAGTACATAGACACTGATTCACTTATGACAAACAGTGTTAGGGTATAAATCCTACATTTGTAGGTGCCACAAACGACTTTTACATGAAATTTTGTAGTGCATCAGTTGCCAAAGGATAATTTTGTAAATGTAAATTGCATTATATTTCTCTGAAAAAATACAGTTACATATTCAATATTTTAGTCTCTGTCCTTGTGTTTCTAGTATGAGTTGTATACACCTGTCCATGGATTCCATTCAATTGTTTATTTTGGCTACTGGAAACCGAACAATTGTATTTTTCACTCTTTTTTTGAACTGCGTGAAACGCTCACGCTCTAATTGTTCCTCAATAGCGCTGTCATGCAAGTCGTCACTGACTGATTCAAATATGTTCTCTACTGATTGGATTTACATCAGGACTGCGTGGCGGTATCTTAAGCAATTGTGCGCTGACTCGTTGCAAAGCAGTTCTGCCTTTGGTTATTATCTTGAATGAAGAGTCTTGTATTTTCTTTCTTTGATTCCACAAACACTTGCTCAGAAGTGTTATCAATGAAAGAAGCAAAATAATTTCCCGTCATATGCTCATACTCGTGGCATAAAATAACTCCTACATTACCCTATGAAATCATCGCGCCTAAACACTTGACTACCTTTCCTCTAGATCCAACTTTACTCCCTGTCGCTGTGCAATACTGGTTGAGACCTTCTGATTTTTTTTGGTAGATCCTTCCAGTAGAACCTCGTGCATTGTCCAGCGGGTTGGTCTTGTGCGCAAAAGCATTTGAGGTGCCCCTGACTCCTTGTCATACTGTTCTCTCACCTTTTTGGTAAATGCAACGCGTAAGCTCTTCTCTGATTGTTAGTAAGCAGCCCTTTTTTTCCGGGCCTAGTACCCTTTGCTATTTAAGAATCTTCCCACGGCGCGAACTGACACATTACTTTCACAGATGTTTGCCTCATTCATGAGTCGCTTGGCGCTACCTTCCTCAGTTTCAGTAGAGTCCTTTTAAGGAGTCTCTCTTCTCTGGATGACAACTTTCTTGGCCTTCCTCTTCTTTCGTGGATGACATTTGCGTGAGTTCGCGAATGCGTTGAACGACTGTTAAATTATTTTAACACTTGCGTTTCTGCAGATCAGTCGACTTTTGCGGCAATTTCTCGTAGAGAATACCTTTTTTCCATCTCCAAGAATCTGATGAGTGCTCGTTCTTCCGCCGATGTTTTCCTATTGTACACCATAATTGCTTTTTTCACTGAAATGTGTGACTGATCACACTACTTAACCTTCATGTCTGAGTAAAAAAAGAAAACTCTCCTATGCGTGACTATTTTGGCCAGGTGGTATTCATGCCATTTTTAAAGACCGAAAATAACATTTGCTATTTATTTCTGCCGAAATTTAGAAATGTCATATTTTTCCTATCTTGCGTCAAACGAAAGTTACAGCACGATTTTTCCAGCTATCAACTGTCTTTCTGGGCTACTCACGGAAACTACCGGTACTTAACAATAAATGACACGGTCTGATATTAACCAGATGGCTTTTTGCAGCTCACACATGTCTGAAGTGGCGGGAATATTTTTGAGCATGCGCAGGAGAAGTATTGCGTGATGGTAACGGAAGTGTAAAGTGTAAACAAACCCTGGTAAACCTCACGGTTTACCATTAGTTTTTGCCTTTTCTCGCATTCCTTATTCGTATTTCTCAGTTGAAAATCAGTTTGTAGAAGACGTTACTTATGATTGAAAGGAATTTTCAAGAACAGCTTCAATGCTATCGTGAAATTCAGCCTTTTCACAACGGTTAACCATAACATGTAATAAAATAAGATTGTCAACAGACCAACTTCTATTTTGACAACGGTAAACCGTTGTGACCTTTACCGCACGTGAGTCAACTAAGGCTAAACATGCACAGTACATAGACACTGATTCACTTATGACAAACAGTGTTAGGGTATAAATCCTACATTTGTAGGTGCCACAAACGACTTTTACATGAAATTTTGTAGTGCATCAGTTGCCAAAGGATAATTTTGTAAATGTAAATTGCATTATATTTCTCTGAAAAAATACAGTTACATATTCAATATTTTAGTCTCTGTCCTTGTGTTTCTAGTATGAGTTGTATACACCTGTCCATGGATTCCATTCAATTGTTTATTTTGGCTACTGGAAACCGAACAATTGTATTTTTCACTCTTTTTTTGAACTGCGTGAAACGCTCACGCTCTAATTGTTCCTCAATAGCGCTGTCATGCAAGTCGTCACTGACTGATTCAAATATGTTCTCTACTGATTGGATTTACATCAGGACTGCGTGGCGGTATCTTAAGCAATTGTGCGCTGACTCGTTGCAAAGCAGTTCTGCCTTTGGTTATTATCTTGAATGAAGAGTCTTGTATTTTCTTTCTTTGATTCCACAAACACTTGCTCAGAAGTGTTATCAATGAAAGAAGCAAAATAATTTCCCGTCATATGCTCATACTCGTGGCATAAAATAACTCCTACATTACCCTATGAAATCATCGCGCCTAAACACTTGACTACCTTTCCTCTAGATCCAACTTTACTCCCTGTCGCTGTGCAATACTGGTTGAGACCTTCTGATTTTTTTTGGTAGATCCTTCCAGTAGAACCTCGTGCATTGTCCAGCGGGTTGGTCTTGTGCGCAAAAGCATTTGAGGTGCCCCTGACTCCTTGTCATACTGTTCTCTCACCTTTTTGGTAAATGCAACGCGTAAGCTCTTCTCTGATTGTTAGTAAGCAGCCCTTTTTTTCCGGGCCTAGTACCCTTTGCTATTTAAGAATCTTCCCACGGCGCGAACTGACACATTACTTTCACAGATGTTTGCCTCATTCATGAGTCGCTTGGCGCTACCTTCCTCAGTTTCAGTAGAGTCCTTTTAAGGAGTCTCTCTTCTCTGGATGACAACTTTCTTGGCCTTCCTCTTCTTTCGTGGATGACATTTGCGTGAGTTCGCGAATGCGTTGAACGACTGTTAAATTATTTTAACACTTGCGTTTCTGCAGATCAGTCGACTTTTGCGGCAATTTCTCGTAGAGAATACCTTTTTTCCATCTCCAAGAATCTGATGAGTGCTCGTTCTTCCGCCGATGTTTTCCTATTGTACACCATAATTGCTTTTTTCACTGAAATGTGTGACTGATCACACTACTTAACCTTCATGTCTGAGTAAAAAAAGAAAACTCTCCTATGCGTGACTATTTTGGCCAGGTGGTATTCATGCCATTTTTAAAGACCGAAAATAACATTTGCTATTTATTTCTGCCGAAATTTAGAAATGTCATATTTTTCCTATCTTGCGTCAAACGAAAGTTACAGCACGATTTTTCCAGCTATCAACTGTCTTTCTGGGCTACTCACGGAAACTACCGGTACTTAACAATAAATGACACGGTCTGATATTAACCAGATGGCTTTTTGCAGCTCACACAATCTTCGACAAAAACCTTGAAACACTTTGAACATTCTCGCACCGTATTCGTCCCCCTCCCTTTTTCAATGTTGTTGCAGCCAGTCAAACAGTAAAATGTCATCTCAACACTGTGCAGGGGAAGGGGGTGTTTCAAGGATTTTTGGCGAGGATTGTCTGAAGTGGCGGGAATATTTTTGAGCATGCGCAGGAGAAGTATTGCGTGATGGTAACGGAAGTGTAAAGTGTAAACAAACCCTGGTAAACCTCACGGTTTACCATTAGTTTTTGCCTTTTCTCGCATTCCTTATTCGTATTTCTCAGTTGAAAATCAGTTTGTAGAAGACGTTACTTATGATTGAAAGGAATTTTCAAGAACAGCTTCAATGCTATCGTGAAATTCAGCCTTTTCACAACGGTTAACCATAACATGTAATAAAATAAGATTGTCAACAGACCAACTTCTATTTTGACAACGGTAAACCGTTGTGACCTTTACCGCACGTGAGTCAACTAAGGCTAAACATGCACAGTACATAGACACTGATTCACTTATGACAAACAGTGTTAGGGTATAAATCCTACATTTGTAGGTGCCACAAACGACTTTTACATGAAATTTTGTAGTGCATCAGTTGCCAAAGGATAATTTTGTAAATGTAAATTGCATTATATTTCTCTGAAAAAATACAGTTACATATTCAATATTTTAGTCTCTGTCCTTGTGTTTCTAGTATGAGTTGTATACACCTGTCCATGGATTCCATTCAATTGTTTATTTTGGCTACTGGAAACCGAACAATTGTATTTTTCACTCTTTTTTTGAACTGCGTGAAACGCTCACGCTCTAATTGTTCCTCAATAGCGCTGTCATGCAAGTCGTCACTGACTGATTCAAATATGTTCTCTACTGATTGGATTTACATCAGGACTGCGTGGCGGTATCTTAAGCAATTGTGCGCTGACTCGTTGCAAAGCAGTTCTGCCTTTGGTTATTATCTTGAATGAAGAGTCTTGTATTTTCTTTCTTTGATTCCACAAACACTTGCTCAGAAGTGTTATCAATGAAAGAAGCAAAATAATTTCCCGTCATATGCTCATACTCGTGGCATAAAATAACTCCTACATTACCCTCTGAAATCATCGCGCCTAAACACTTGACTACCTTTCCTCTAGATCCAACTTTACTCCCTGTCGCTGTGCAATACTGGTTGAGACCTTCTGATTTTTTTTGGTAGATCCTTCCAGTAGAACCTCGTGCATTGTCCAGCGGGTTGGTCTTGTGCGCAAAAGCATTTGAGGTGCCCCTGACTCCTTGTCATACTGTTCTCTCACCTTTTTGGTAAATGCAACGCGTAAGCTCTTCTCTGATTGTTAGTAAGCAGCCCTTTTTTTCCGGGCCTAGTACCCTTTGCTATTTAAGAATCTTCCCACGGCGCGAACTGACACATTACTTTCACAGATGTTTGCCTCATTCATGAGTCGCTTGGCGCTACCTTCCTCAGTTTCAGTAGAGTCCTTTTAAGGAGTCTCTCTTCTCTGGATGACAACTTTCTTGGCCTTCCTCTTCTTTCGTGGATGACATTTGCGTGAGTTCGCGAATGCGTTGAACGACTGTTAAATTATTTTAACACTTGCGTTTCTGCAGATCAGTCGACTTTTGCGGCAATTTCTCGTAGAGAATACCTTTTTTCCATCTCCAAGAATCTGATGAGTGCTCGTTCTTCCGCCGATGTTTTCCTATTGTACACCATAATTGCTTTTTTCACTGAAATGTGTGACTGATCACACTACTTAACCTTCATGTCTGAGTAAAAAAAGAAAACTCTCCTATGCGTGACTATTTTGGCCAGGTGGTATTCATGCCATTTTTAAAGACCGAAAATAACATTTGCTATTTATTTCTGCCGAAATTTAGAAATGTCATATTTTTCCTATCTTGCGTCAAACGAAAGTTACAGCACGATTTTTCCAGCTATCAACTGTCTTTCTGGGCTACTCACGGAAACTACCGGTACTTAACAATAAATGACACGGTCTGATATTAACCAGATGGCTTTTTGCAGCTCACACATGTCTGAAGTGGCGGGAATATTTTTGAGCATGCGCAGGAGAAGTATTGCGTGATGGTAACGGAAGTGTAAAGTGTAAACAAACCCTGGTAAACCTCACGGTTTACCATTAGTTTTTGCCTTTTCTCGCATTCCTTATTCGTATTTCTCAGTTGAAAATCAGTTTGTAGAAGACGTTACTTATGATTGAAAGGAATTTTCAAGAACAGCTTCAATGCTATCGTGAAATTCAGCCTTTTCACAACGGTTAACCATAACATGTAATAAAATAAGATTGTCAACAGACCAACTTCTATTTTGACAACGGTAAACCGTTGTGACCTTTACCGCACGTGAGTCAACTAAGGCTAAACATGCACAGTACATAGACACTGATTCACTTATGACAAACAGTGTTAGGGTATAAATCCTACATTTGTAGGTGCCACAAACGACTTTTACATGAAATTTTGTAGTGCATCAGTTGCCAAAGGATAATTTTGTAAATGTAAATTGCATTATATTTCTCTGAAAAAATACAGTTACATATTCAATATTTTAGTCTCTGTCCTTGTGTTTCTAGTATGAGTTGTATACACCTGTCCATGGATTCCATTCAATTGTTTATTTTGGCTACTGGAAACCGAACAATTGTATTTTTCACTCTTTTTTTGAACTGCGTGAAACGCTCACGCTCTAATTGTTCCTCAATAGCGCTGTCATGCAAGTCGTCACTGACTGATTCAAATATGTTCTCTACTGATTGGATTTACATCAGGACTGCGTGGCGGTATCTTAAGCAATTGTGCGCTGACTCGTTGCAAAGCAGTTCTGCCTTTGGTTATTATCTTGAATGAAGAGTCTTGTATTTTCTTTCTTTGATTCCACAAACACTTGCTCAGAAGTGTTATCAATGAAAGAAGCAAAATAATTTCCCGTCATATGCTCATACTCGTGGCATAAAATAACTCCTACATTACCCTATGAAATCATCGCGCCTAAACACTTGACTACCTTTCCTCTAGATCCAACTTTACTCCCTGTCGCTGTGCAATACTGGTTGAGACCTTCTGATTTTTTTTGGTAGATCCTTCCAGTAGAACCTCGTGCATTGTCCAGCGGGTTGGTCTTGTGCGCAAAAGCATTTGAGGTGCCCCTGACTCCTTGTCATACTGTTCTCTCACCTTTTTGGTAAATGCAACGCGTAAGCTCTTCTCTGATTGTTAGTAAGCAGCCCTTTTTTTCCGGGCCTAGTACCCTTTGCTATTTAAGAATCTTCCCACGGCGCGAACTGACACATTACTTTCACAGATGTTTGCCTCATTCATGAGTCGCTTGGCGCTACCTTCCTCAGTTTCAGTAGAGTCCTTTTAAGGAGTCTCTCTTCTCTGGATGACAACTTTCTTGGCCTTCCTCTTCTTTCGTGGATGACATTTGCGTGAGTTCGCGAATGCGTTGAACGACTGTTAAATTATTTTAACACTTGCGTTTCTGCAGATCAGTCGACTTTTGCGGCAATTTCTCGTAGAGAATACCTTTTTTCCATCTCCAAGAATCTGATGAGTGCTCGTTCTTCCGCCGATGTTTTCCTATTGTACACCATAATTGCTTTTTTCACTGAAATGTGTGACTGATCACACTACTTAACCTTCATGTCTGAGTAAAAAAGAAAACTCTCCTATGCGTGACTATTTTGGCCAGGTGGTATTCATGCCATTTTTAAAGACCGAAAATAACATTTGCTATTTATTTCTGCCGAAATTTAGAAATGTCATATTTTTCCTATCTTGCGTCAAACGAAAGTTACAGCACGATTTTTCCAGCTATCAACTGTCTTTCTGGGCTACTCACGGAAACTACCGGTACTTAACAATAAATGACACGGTCTGATATTAACCAGATGGCTTTTTGCAGCTCACACAATCTTCGACAAAAACCTTGAAACACTTTGAACATTCTCGCACCGTATTCGTCCCCCTCCCTTTTTCAATGTTGTTGCAGCCAGTCAAACAGTAAAATGTCATCTCAACACTGTGCAGGGGAAGGGGGTGTTTCAAGGATTTTTGGCGAGGATTGTCTGAAGTGGCGGGAATATTTTTGAGCATGCGCAGGAGAAGTATTGCGTGATGGTAACGGAAGTGTAAAGTGTAAACAAACCCTGGTAAACCTCACGGTTTACCATTAGTTTTTGCCTTTTCTCGCATTCCTTATTCGTATTTCTCAGTTGAAAATCAGTTTGTAGAAGACGTTACTTATGATTGAAAGGAATTTTCAAGAACAGCTTCAATGCTATCGTGAAATTCAGCCTTTTCACAACGGTTAACCATAACATGTAATAAAATAAGATTGTCAACAGACCAACTTCTATTTTGACAACGGTAAACCGTTGTGACCTTTACCGCACGTGAGTCAACTAAGGCTAAACATGCACAGTACATAGACACTGATTCACTTATGACAAACAGTGTTAGGGTATAAATCCTACATTTGTAGGTGCCACAAACGACTTTTACATGAAATTTTGTAGTGCATCAGTTGCCAAAGGATAATTTTGTAAATGTAAATTGCATTATATTTCTCTGAAAAAATACAGTTACATATTCAATATTTTAGTCTCTGTCCTTGTGTTTCTAGTATGAGTTGTATACACCTGTCCATGGATTCCATTCAATTGTTTATTTTGGCTACTGGAAACCGAACAATTGTATTTTTCACTCTTTTTTTGAACTGCGTGAAACGCTCACGCTCTAATTGTTCCTCAATAGCGCTGTCATGCAAGTCGTCACTGACTGATTCAAATATGTTCTCTACTGATTGGATTTACATCAGGACTGCGTGGCGGTATCTTAAGCAATTGTGCGCTGACTCGTTGCAAAGCAGTTCTGCCTTTGGTTATTATCTTGAATGAAGAGTCTTGTATTTTCTTTCTTTGATTCCACAAACACTTGCTCAGAAGTGTTATCAATGAAAGAAGCAAAATAATTTCCCGTCATATGCTCATACTCGTGGCATAAAATAACTCCTACATTACCCTATGAAATCATCGCGCCTAAACACTTGACTACCTTTCCTCTAGATCCAACTTTACTCCCTGTCGCTGTGCAATACTGGTTGAGACCTTCTGATTTTTTTTGGTAGATCCTTCCAGTAGAACCTCGTGCATTGTCCAGCGGGTTGGTCTTGTGCGCAAAAGCATTTGAGGTGCCCCTGACTCCTTGTCATACTGTTCTCTCACCTTTTTGGTAAATGCAACGCGTAAGCTCTTCTCTGATTGTTAGTAAGCAGCCCTTTTTTTCCGGGCCTAGTACCCTTTGCTATTTAAGAATCTTCCCACGGCGCGAACTGACACATTACTTTCACAGATGTTTGCCTCATTCATGAGTCGCTTGGCGCTACCTTCCTCAGTTTCAGTAGAGTCCTTTTAAGGAGTCTCTCTTCTCTGGATGACAACTTTCTTGGCCTTCCTCTTCTTTCGTGGATGACATTTGCGTGAGTTCGCGAATGCGTTGAACGACTGTTAAATTATTTTAACACTTGCGTTTCTGCAGATCAGTCGACTTTTGCGGCAATTTCTCGTAGAGAATACCTTTTTTCCATCTCCAAGAATCTGATGAGTGCTCGTTCTTCCGCCGATGTTTTCCTATTGTACACCATAATTGCTTTTTTCACTGAAATGTGTGACTGATCACACTACTTAACCTTCATGTCTGAGTAAAAAAAGAAAACTCTCCTATGCGTGACTATTTTGGCCAGGTGGTATTCATGCCATTTTTAAAGACCGAAAATAACATTTGCTATTTATTTCTGCCGAAATTTAGAAATGTCATATTTTTCCTATCTTGCGTCAAACGAAAGTTACAGCACGATTTTTCCAGCTATCAACTGTCTTTCTGGGCTACTCACGGAAACTACCGGTACTTAACAATAAATGACACGGTCTGATATTAACCAGATGGCTTTTTGCAGCTCACACATGTCTGAAGTGGCGGGAATATTTTTGAGCATGCGCAGGAGAAGTATTGCGTGATGGTAACGGAAGTGTAAAGTGTAAACAAACCCTGGTAAACCTCACGGTTTACCATTAGTTTTTGCCTTTTCTCGCATTCCTTATTCGTATTTCTCAGTTGAAAATCAGTTTGTAGAAGACGTTACTTATGATTGAAAGGAATTTTCAAGAACAGCTTCAATGCTATCGTGAAATTCAGCCTTTTCACAACGGTTAACCATAACATGTAATAAAATAAGATTGTCAACAGACCAACTTCTATTTTGACAACGGTAAACCGTTGTGACCTTTACCGCACGTGAGTCAACTAAGGCTAAACATGCACAGTACATAGACACTGATTCACTTATGACAAACAGTGTTAGGGTATAAATCCTACATTTGTAGGTGCCACAAACGACTTTTACATGAAATTTTGTAGTGCATCAGTTGCCAAAGGATAATTTTGTAAATGTAAATTGCATTATATTTCTCTGAAAAAATACAGTTACATATTCAATATTTTAGTCTCTGTCCTTGTGTTTCTAGTATGAGTTGTATACACCTGTCCATGGATTCCATTCAATTGTTTATTTTGGCTACTGGAAACCGAACAATTGTATTTTTCACTCTTTTTTTGAACTGCGTGAAACGCTCACGCTCTAATTGTTCCTCAATAGCGCTGTCATGCAAGTCGTCACTGACTGATTCAAATATGTTCTCTACTGATTGGATTTACATCAGGACTGCGTGGCGGTATCTTAAGCAATTGTGCGCTGACTCGTTGCAAAGCAGTTCTGCCTTTGGTTATTATCTTGAATGAAGAGTCTTGTATTTTCTTTCTTTGATTCCACAAACACTTGCTCAGAAGTGTTATCAATGAAAGAAGCAAAATAATTTCCCGTCATATGCTCATACTCGTGGCATAAAATAACTCCTACATTACCCTATGAAATCATCGCGCCTAAACACTTGACTACCTTTCCTCTAGATCCAACTTTACTCCCTGTCGCTGTGCAATACTGGTTGAGACCTTCTGATTTTTTTTGGTAGATCCTTCCAGTAGAACCTCGTGCATTGTCCAGCGGGTTGGTCTTGTGCGCAAAAGCATTTGAGGTGCCCCTGACTCCTTGTCATACTGTTCTCTCACCTTTTTGGTAAATGCAACGCGTAAGCTCTTCTCTGATTGTTAGTAAGCAGCCCTTTTTTTCCGGGCCTAGTACCCTTTGCTATTTAAGAATCTTCCCACGGCGCGAACTGACACATTACTTTCACAGATGTTTGCCTCATTCATGAGTCGCTTGGCGCTACCTTCCTCAGTTTCAGTAGAGTCCTTTTAAGGAGTCTCTCTTCTCTGGATGACAACTTTCTTGGCCTTCCTCTTCTTTCGTGGATGACATTTGCGTGAGTTCGCGAATGCGTTGAACGACTGTTAAATTATTTTAACACTTGCGTTTCTGCAGATCAGTCGACTTTTGCGGCAATTTCTCGTAGAGAATACCTTTTTTCCATCTCCAAGAATCTGATGAGTGCTCGTTCTTCCGCCGATGTTTTCCTATTGTACACCATAATTGCTTTTTTCACTGAAATGTGTGACTGATCACACTACTTAACCTTCATGTCTGAGTAAAAAAAGAAAACTCTCCTATGCGTGACTATTTTGGCCAGGTGGTATTCATGCCATTTTTAAAGACCGAAAATAACATTTGCTATTTATTTCTGCCGAAATTTAGAAATGTCATATTTTTCCTATCTTGCGTCAAACGAAAGTTACAGCACGATTTTTCCAGCTATCAACTGTCTTTCTGGGCTACTCACGGAAACTACCGGTACTTAACAATAAATGACACGGTCTGATATTAACCAGATGGCTTTTTGCAGCTCACACAATCTTCGACAAAAACCTTGAAACACTTTGAACATTCTCGCACCGTATTCGTCCCCCTCCCTTTTTCAATGTTGTTGCAGCCAGTCAAACAGTAAAATGTCATCTCAACACTGTGCAGGGGAAGGGGGTGTTTCAAGGATTTTTGGCGAGGATTGTCTGAAGTGGCGGGAATATTTTTGAGCATGCGCAGGAGAAGTATTGCGTGATGGTAACGGAAGTGTAAAGTGTAAACAAACCCTGGTAAACCTCACGGTTTACCATTAGTTTTTGCCTTTTCTCGCATTCCTTATTCGTATTTCTCAGTTGAAAATCAGTTTGTAGAAGACGTTACTTATGATTGAAAGGAATTTTCAAGAACAGCTTCAATGCTATCGTGAAATTCAGCCTTTTCACAACGGTTAACCATAACATGTAATAAAATAAGATTGTCAACAGACCAACTTCTATTTTGACAACGGTAAACCGTTGTGACCTTTACCGCACGTGAGTCAACTAAGGCTAAACATGCACAGTACATAGACACTGATTCACTTATGACAAACAGTGTTAGGGTATAAATCCTACATTTGTAGGTGCCACAAACGACTTTTACATGAAATTTTGTAGTGCATCAGTTGCCAAAGGATAATTTTGTAAATGTAAATTGCATTATATTTCTCTGAAAAAATACAGTTACATATTCAATATTTTAGTCTCTGTCCTTGTGTTTCTAGTATGAGTTGTATACACCTGTCCATGGATTCCATTCAATTGTTTATTTTGGCTACTGGAAACCGAACAATTGTATTTTTCACTCTTTTTTTGAACTGCGTGAAACGCTCACGCTCTAATTGTTCCTCAATAGCGCTGTCATGCAAGTCGTCACTGACTGATTCAAATATGTTCTCTACTGATTGGATTTACATCAGGACTGCGTGGCGGTATCTTAAGCAATTGTGCGCTGACTCGTTGCAAAGCAGTTCTGCCTTTGGTTATTATCTTGAATGAAGAGTCTTGTATTTTCTTTCTTTGATTCCACAAACACTTGCTCAGAAGTGTTATCAATGAAAGAAGCAAAATAATTTCCCGTCATATGCTCATACTCGTGGCATAAAATAACTCCTACATTACCCTATGAAATCATCGCGCCTAAACACTTGACTACCTTTCCTCTAGATCCAACTTTACTCCCTGTCGCTGTGCAATACTGGTTGAGACCTTCTGATTTTTTTTGGTAGATCCTTCCAGTAGAACCTCGTGCATTGTCCAGCGGGTTGGTCTTGTGCGCAAAAGCATTTGAGGTGCCCCTGACTCCTTGTCATACTGTTCTCTCACCTTTTTGGTAAATGCAACGCGTAAGCTCTTCTCTGATTGTTAGTAAGCAGCCCTTTTTTTCCGGGCCTAGTACCCTTTGCTATTTAAGAATCTTCCCACGGCGCGAACTGACACATTACTTTCACAGATGTTTGCCTCATTCATGAGTCGCTTGGCGCTACCTTCCTCAGTTTCAGTAGAGTCCTTTTAAGGAGTCTCTCTTCTCTGGATGACAACTTTCTTGGCCTTCCTCTTCTTTCGTGGATGACATTTGCGTGAGTTCGCGAATGCGTTGAACGACTGTTAAATTATTTTAACACTTGCGTTTCTGCAGATCAGTCGACTTTTGCGGCAATTTCTCGTAGAGAATACCTTTTTTCCATCTCCAAGAATCTGATGAGTGCTCGTTCTTCCGCCGATGTTTTCCTATTGTACACCATAATTGCTTTTTTCACTGAAATGTGTGACTGATCACACTACTTAACCTTCATGTCTGAGTAAAAAAAGAAAACTCTCCTATGCGTGACTATTTTGGCCAGGTGGTATTCATGCCATTTTTAAAGACCGAAAATAACATTTGCTATTTATTTCTGCCGAAATTTAGAAATGTCATATTTTTCCTATCTTGCGTCAAACGAAAGTTACAGCACGATTTTTCCAGCTATCAACTGTCTTTCTGGGCTACTCACGGAAACTACCGGTACTTAACAATAAATGACACGGTCTGATATTAACCAGATGGCTTTTTGCAGCTCACACAATCTTCGACAAAAACCTTGAAACACTTTGAACATTCTCGCACCGTATTCGTCCCCCTCCCTTTTTCAATGTTGTTGCAGCCAGTCAAACAGTAAAATGTCATCTCAACACTGTGCAGGGGAAGGGGGTGTTTCAAGGATTTTTGGCGAGGATTGTCTGAAGTGGCGGGAATATTTTTGAGCATGCGCAGGAGAAGTATTGCGTGATGGTAACGGAAGTGTAAAGTGTAAACAAACCCTGGTAAACCTCACGGTTTACCATTAGTTTTTGCCTTTTCTCGCATTCCTTATTCGTATTTCTCAGTTGAAAATCAGTTTGTAGAAGACGTTACTTATGATTGAAAGGAATTTTCAAGAACAGCTTCAATGCTATCGTGAAATTCAGCCTTTTCACAACGGTTAACCATAACATGTAATAAAATAAGATTGTCAACAGACCAACTTCTATTTTGACAACGGTAAACCGTTGTGACCTTTACCGCACGTGAGTCAACTAAGGCTAAACATGCACAGTACATAGACACTGATTCACTTATGACAAACAGTGTTAGGGTATAAATCCTACATTTGTAGGTGCCACAAACGACTTTTACATGAAATTTTGTAGTGCATCAGTTGCCAAAGGATAATTTTGTAAATGTAAATTGCATTATATTTCTCTGAAAAAATACAGTTACATATTCAATATTTTAGTCTCTGTCCTTGTGTTTCTAGTATGAGTTGTATACACCTGTCCATGGATTCCATTCAATTGTTTATTTTGGCTACTGGAAACCGAACAATTGTATTTTTCACTCTTTTTTTGAACTGCGTGAAACGCTCACGCTCTAATTGTTCCTCAATAGCGCTGTCATGCAAGTCGTCACTGACTGATTCAAATATGTTCTCTACTGATTGGATTTACATCAGGACTGCGTGGCGGTATCTTAAGCAATTGTGCGCTGACTCGTTGCAAAGCAGTTCTGCCTTTGGTTATTATCTTGAATGAAGAGTCTTGTATTTTCTTTCTTTGATTCCACAAACACTTGCTCAGAAGTGTTATCAATGAAAGAAGCAAAATAATTTCCCGTCATATGCTCATACTCGTGGCATAAAATAACTCCTACATTACCCTATGAAATCATCGCGCCTAAACACTTGACTACCTTTCCTCTAGATCCAACTTTACTCCCTGTCGCTGTGCAATACTGGTTGAGACCTTCTGATTTTTTTTGGTAGATCCTTCCAGTAGAACCTCGTGCATTGTCCAGCGGGTTGGTCTTGTGCGCAAAAGCATTTGAGGTGCCCCTGACTCCTTGTCATACTGTTCTCTCACCTTTTTGGTAAATGCAACGCGTAAGCTCTTCTCTGATTGTTAGTAAGCAGCCCTTTTTTTCCGGGCCTAGTACCCTTTGCTATTTAAGAATCTTCCCACGGCGCGAACTGACACATTACTTTCACAGATGTTTGCCTCATTCATGAGTCGCTTGGCGCTACCTTCCTCAGTTTCAGTAGAGTCCTTTTAAGGAGTCTCTCTTCTCTGGATGACAACTTTCTTGGCCTTCCTCTTCTTTCGTGGATGACATTTGCGTGAGTTCGCGAATGCGTTGAACGACTGTTAAATTATTTTAACACTTGCGTTTCTGCAGATCAGTCGACTTTTGCGGCAATTTCTCGTAGAGAATACCTTTTTTCCATCTCCAAGAATCTGATGAGTGCTCGTTCTTCCGCCGATGTTTTCCTATTGTACACCATAATTGCTTTTTTCACTGAAATGTGTGACTGATCACACTACTTAACCTTCATGTCTGAGTAAAAAAAGAAAACTCTCCTATGCGTGACTATTTTGGCCAGGTGGTATTCATGCCATTTTTAAAGACCGAAAATAACATTTGCTATTTATTTCTGCCGAAATTTAGAAATGTCATATTTTTCCTATCTTGCGTCAAACGAAAGTTACAGCACGATTTTTCCAGCTATCAACTGTCTTTCTGGGCTACTCACGGAAACTACCGGTACTTAACAATAAATGACACGGTCTGATATTAACCAGATGGCTTTTTGCAGCTCACACAATCTTCGACAAAAACCTTGAAACACTTTGAACATTCTCGCACCGTATTCGTCCCCCTCCCTTTTTCAATGTTGTTGCAGCCAGTCAAACAGTAAAATGTCATCTCAACACTGTGCAGGGGAAGGGGGTGTTTCAAGGATTTTTGGCGAGGATTGTCTGAAGTGGCGGGAATATTTTTGAGCATGCGCAGGAGAAGTATTGCGTGATGGTAACGGAAGTGTAAAGTGTAAACAAACCCTGGTAAACCTCACGGTTTACCATTAGTTTTTGCCTTTTCTCGCATTCCTTATTCGTATTTCTCAGTTGAAAATCAGTTTGTAGAAGACGTTACTTATGATTGAAAGGAATTTTCAAGAACAGCTTCAATGCTATCGTGAAATTCAGCCTTTTCACAACGGTTAACCATAACATGTAATAAAATAAGATTGTCAACAGACCAACTTCTATTTTGACAACGGTAAACCGTTGTGACCTTTACCGCACGTGAGTCAACTAAGGCTAAACATGCACAGTACATAGACACTGATTCACTTATGACAAACAGTGTTAGGGTATAAATCCTACATTTGTAGGTGCCACAAACGACTTTTACATGAAATTTTGTAGTGCATCAGTTGCCAAAGGATAATTTTGTAAATGTAAATTGCATTATATTTCTCTGAAAAAATACAGTTACATATTCAATATTTTAGTCTCTGTCCTTGTGTTTCTAGTATGAGTTGTATACACCTGTCCATGGATTCCATTCAATTGTTTATTTTGGCTACTGGAAACCGAACAATTGTATTTTTCACTCTTTTTTTGAACTGCGTGAAACGCTCACGCTCTAATTGTTCCTCAATAGCGCTGTCATGCAAGTCGTCACTGACTGATTCAAATATGTTCTCTACTGATTGGATTTACATCAGGACTGCGTGGCGGTATCTTAAGCAATTGTGCGCTGACTCGTTGCAAAGCAGTTCTGCCTTTGGTTATTATCTTGAATGAAGAGTCTTGTATTTTCTTTCTTTGATTCCACAAACACTTGCTCAGAAGTGTTATCAATGAAAGAAGCAAAATAATTTCCCGTCATATGCTCATACTCGTGGCATAAAATAACTCCTACATTACCCTATGAAATCATCGCGCCTAAACACTTGACTACCTTTCCTCTAGATCCAACTTTACTCCCTGTCGCTGTGCAATACTGGTTGAGACCTTCTGATTTTTTTTGGTAGATCCTTCCAGTAGAACCTCGTGCATTGTCCAGCGGGTTGGTCTTGTGCGCAAAAGCATTTGAGGTGCCCCTGACTCCTTGTCATACTGTTCTCTCACCTTTTTGGTAAATGCAACGCGTAAGCTCTTCTCTGATTGTTAGTAAGCAGCCCTTTTTTTCCGGGCCTAGTACCCTTTGCTATTTAAGAATCTTCCCACGGCGCGAACTGACACATTACTTTCACAGATGTTTGCCTCATTCATGAGTCGCTTGGCGCTACCTTCCTCAGTTTCAGTAGAGTCCTTTTAAGGAGTCTCTCTTCTCTGGATGACAACTTTCTTGGCCTTCCTCTTCTTTCGTGGATGACATTTGCGTGAGTTCGCGAATGCGTTGAACGACTGTTAAATTATTTTAACACTTGCGTTTCTGCAGATCAGTCGACTTTTGCGGCAATTTCTCGTAGAGAATACCTTTTTTCCATCTCCAAGAATCTGATGAGTGCTCGTTCTTCCGCCGATGTTTTCCTATTGTACACCATAATTGCTTTTTTCACTGAAATGTGTGACTGATCACACTACTTAACCTTCATGTCTGAGTAAAAAAAGAAAACTCTCCTATGCGTGACTATTTTGGCCAGGTGGTATTCATGCCATTTTTAAAGACCGAAAATAACATTTGCTATTTATTTCTGCCGAAATTTAGAAATGTCATATTTTTCCTATCTTGCGTCAAACGAAAGTTACAGCACGATTTTTCCAGCTA
Organism: Montipora foliosa; assembly: GCF_036669935.1. Taxonomy (NCBI): domain Eukaryota; kingdom Metazoa; phylum Cnidaria; class Anthozoa; order Scleractinia; family Acroporidae; genus Montipora; species Montipora foliosa. Next base: position 11,758,839 of record NC_090875.1, on the reverse strand, counting down.
TCAACTGTCTTTCTGGGCTACTCACGGAAACTACCGGTACTTAACAATAAATGACACGGTCTGATATTAACCAGATGGCTTTTTGCAGCTCACACAATCTTCGACAAAAACCTTGAAACACTTTGAACATTCTCGCACCGTATTCGTCCCCCTCCCTTTTTCAATGTTGTTGCAGCCAGTCAAACAGTAAAATGTCATCTCAACACTGTGCAGGGGAAGGGGGTGTTTCAAGGATTTTTGGCGAGGATTGTCTGAAGTGGCGGGAATATTTTTGAGCATGCGCAGGAGAAGTATTGCGTGATGGTAACGGAAGTGTAAAGTGTAAACAAACCCTGGTAAACCTCACGGTTTACCATTAGTTTTTGCCTTTTCTCGCATTCCTTATTCGTATTTCTCAGTTGAAAATCAGTTTGTAGAAGACGTTACTTATGATTGAAAGGAATTTTCAAGAACAGCTTCAATGCTATCGTGAAATTCAGCCTTTTCACAACGGTTAACCATAACATGTAATAAAATAAGATTGTCAACAGACCAACTTCTATTTTGACAACGGTAAACCGTTGTGACCTTTACCGCACGTGAGTCAACTAAGGCTAAACATGCACAGTACATAGACACTGATTCACTTATGACAAACAGTGTTAGGGTATAAATCCTACATTTGTAGGTGCCACAAACGACTTTTACATGAAATTTTGTAGTGCATCAGTTGCCAAAGGATAATTTTGTAAATGTAAATTGCATTATATTTCTCTGAAAAAATACAGTTACATATTCAATATTTTAGTCTCTGTCCTTGTGTTTCTAGTATGAGTTGTATACACCTGTCCATGGATTCCATTCAATTGTTTATTTTGGCTACTGGAAACCGAACAATTGTATTTTTCACTCTTTTTTTGAACTGCGTGAAACGCTCACGCTCTAATTGTTCCTCAATAGCGCTGTCATGCAAGTCGTCACTGACTGATTCAAATATGTTCTCTACTGATTGGATTTACATCAGGACTGCGTGGCGGTATCTTAAGCAATTGTGCGCTGACTCGTTGCAAAGCAGTTCTGCCTTTGGTTATTATCTTGAATGAAGAGTCTTGTATTTTCTTTCTTTGATTCCACAAACACTTGCTCAGAAGTGTTATCAATGAAAGAAGCAAAATAATTTCCCGTCATATGCTCATACTCGTGGCATAAAATAACTCCTACATTACCCTATGAAATCATCGCGCCTAAACACTTGACTACCTTTCCTCTAGATCCAACTTTACTCCCTGTCGCTGTGCAATACTGGTTGAGACCTTCTGATTTTTTTTGGTAGATCCTTCCAGTAGAACCTCGTGCATTGTCCAGCGGGTTGGTCTTGTGCGCAAAAGCATTTGAGGTGCCCCTGACTCCTTGTCATACTGTTCTCTCACCTTTTTGGTAAATGCAACGCGTAAGCTCTTCTCTGATTGTTAGTAAGCAGCCCTTTTTTTCCGGGCCTAGTACCCTTTGCTATTTAAGAATCTTCCCACGGCGCGAACTGACACATTACTTTCACAGATGTTTGCCTCATTCATGAGTCGCTTGGCGCTACCTTCCTCAGTTTCAGTAGAGTCCTTTTAAGGAGTCTCTCTTCTCTGGATGACAACTTTCTTGGCCTTCCTCTTCTTTCGTGGATGACATTTGCGTGAGTTCGCGAATGCGTTGAACGACTGTTAAATTATTTTAACACTTGCGTTTCTGCAGATCAGTCGACTTTTGCGGCAATTTCTCGTAGAGAATACCTTTTTTCCATCTCCAAGAATCTGATGAGTGCTCGTTCTTCCGCCGATGTTTTCCTATTGTACACCATAATTGCTTTTTTCACTGAAATGTGTGACTGATCACACTACTTAACCTTCATGTCTGAGTAAAAAAAGAAAACTCTCCTATGCGTGACTATTTTGGCCAGGTGGTATTCATGCCATTTTTAAAGACCGAAAATAACATTTGCTATTTATTTCTGCCGAAATTTAGAAATGTCATATTTTTCCTATCTTGCGTCAAACGAAAGTTACAGCACGATTTTTCCAGCTATCAACTGTCTTTCTGGGCTACTCACGGAAACTACCGGTACTTAACAATAAATGACACGGTCTGATATTAACCAGATGGCTTTTTGCAGCTCACACAATCTTCGACAAAAACCTTGAAACACTTTGAACATTCTCGCACCGTATTCGTCCCCCTCCCTTTTTCAATGTTGTTGCAGCCAGTCAAACAGTAAAATGTCATCTCAACACTGTGCAGGGAAGGGGGTGTTTCAAGGATTTTTGGCGAGGATTGTCTGAAGTGGCGGGAATATTTTTGAGCATGCGCAGGAGAAGTATTGCGTGATGGTAACGGAAGTGTAAAGTGTAAACAAACCCTGGTAAACCTCACGGTTTACCATTAGTTTTTGCCTTTTCTCGCATTCCTTATTCGTATTTCTCAGTTGAAAATCAGTTTGTAGAAGACGTTACTTATGATTGAAAGGAATTTTCAAGAACAGCTTCAATGCTATCGTGAAATTCAGCCTTTTCACAACGGTTAACCATAACATGTAATAAAATAAGATTGTCAACAGACCAACTTCTATTTTGACAACGGTAAACCGTTGTGACCTTTACCGCACGTGAGTCAACTAAGGCTAAACATGCACAGTACATAGACACTGATTCACTTATGACAAACAGTGTTAGGGTATAAATCCTACATTTGTAGGTGCCACAAACGACTTTTACATGAAATTTTGTAGTGCATCAGTTGCCAAAGGATAATTTTGTAAATGTAAATTGCATTATATTTCTCTGAAAAAATACAGTTACATATTCAATATTTTAGTCTCTGTCCTTGTGTTTCTAGTATGAGTTGTATACACCTGTCCATGGATTCCATTCAATTGTTTATTTTGGCTACTGGAAACCGAACAATTGTATTTTTCACTCTTTTTTTGAACTGCGTGAAACGCTCACGCTCTAATTGTTCCTCAATAGCGCTGTCATGCAAGTCGTCACTGACTGATTCAAATATGTTCTCTACTGATTGGATTTACATCAGGACTGCGTGGCGGTATCTTAAGCAATTGTGCGCTGACTCGTTGCAAAGCAGTTCTGCCTTTGGTTATTATCTTGAATGAAGAGTCTTGTATTTTCTTTCTTTGATTCCACAAACACTTGCTCAGAAGTGTTATCAATGAAAGAAGCAAAATAATTTCCCGTCATATGCTCATACTCGTGGCATAAAATAACTCCTACATTACCCTATGAAATCATCGCGCCTAAACACTTGACTACCTTTCCTCTAGATCCAACTTTACTCCCTGTCGCTGTGCAATACTGGTTGAGACCTTCTGATTTTTTTTGGTAGATCCTTCCAGTAGAACCTCGTGCATTGTCCAGCGGGTTGGTCTTGTGCGCAAAAGCATTTGAGGTGCCCCTGACTCCTTGTCATACTGTTCTCTCACCTTTTTGGTAAATGCAACGCGTAAGCTCTTCTCTGATTGTTAGTAAGCAGCCCTTTTTTTCCGGGCCTAGTACCCTTTGCTATTTAAGAATCTTCCCACGGCGCGAACTGACACATTACTTTCACAGATGTTTGCCTCATTCATGAGTCGCTTGGCGCTACCTTCCTCAGTTTCAGTAGAGTCCTTTTAAGGAGTCTCTCTTCTCTGGATGACAACTTTCTTGGCCTTCCTCTTCTTTCGTGGATGACATTTGCGTGAGTTCGCGAATGCGTTGAACGACTGTTAAATTATTTTAACACTTGCGTTTCTGCAGATCAGTCGACTTTTGCGGCAATTTCTCGTAGAGAATACCTTTTTTCCATCTCCAAGAATCTGATGAGTGCTCGTTCTTCCGCCGATGTTTTCCTATTGTACACCATAATTGCTTTTTTCACTGAAATGTGTGACTGATCACACTACTTAACCTTCATGTCTGAGTAAAAAAAGAACACTCTCCTATGCGTGACTATTTTGGCCAGGTGGTATTCATGCCATTTTTAAAGACCGAAAATAACATTTGCTATTTATTTCTGCCGAAATTTAGAAATGTCATATTTTTCCTATCTTGCGTCAAACGAAAGTTACAGCACGATTTTTCCAGCTATCAACTGTCTTTCTGGGCTACTCACGGAAACTACCGGTACTTAACAATAAATGACACGGTCTGATATTAACCAGATGGCTTTTTGCAGCTCACACAATCTTCGACAAAAACCTTGAAACACTTTGAACATTCTCGCACCGTATTCGTCCCCCTCCCTTTTTCAATGTTGTTGCAGCCAGTCAAACAGTAAAATGTCATCTCAACACTGTGCAGGGGAAGGGGGTGTTTCAAGGATTTTTGGCGAGGATTGTCTGAAGTGGCGGGAATATTTTTGAGCATGCGCAGGAGAAGTATTGCGTGATGGTAACGGAAGTGTAAAGTGTAAACAAACCCTGGTAAACCTCACGGTTTACCATTAGTTTTTGCCTTTTCTCGCATTCCTTATTCGTATTTCTCAGTTGAAAATCAGTTTGTAGAAGACGTTACTTATGATTGAAAGGAATTTTCAAGAACAGCTTCAATGCTATCGTGAAATTCAGCCTTTTCACAACGGTTAACCATAACATGTAATAAAAATAGATTACTTCATAGAAAGTGCGCCGTACGGGGTTTTATGCACGAGTTGTTTGTGTCAAAAACCCGAACGAGCGAGGAACGAGCGAGTGAGGGTTTTTGACACAAACAACGAGTGAATAAACCCCGTACAAAGCACTTTCTATGTCGTAAACTGTTTATTACACATAACATGAGAATTTTCATTAAAATAGTTTTCTGAACGCGAATTATAAACAAAAACTCACTAACAATAGAACCAAATGCAAATTTAATTTAATTCAATAACAAAGTACGATTTGCACGATTTGCACGAGATGCACGAGTGATTGGCATGGAAACGCCTTTACGCTATCGTTGATTGGTTATACTTTCACATGTGAAATAGCTGTACGCAATTCTGATTGGCTGTATAGGCTTTTTTCACATGTGAAAATAAAGCGTATAGATTTGTACAAATGAGCTTTATGGAATGAAATTCTCGTGTTATGTGTAATAAAATAAGATTGTCAACAGACCAACTTCTATTTTGACAACGGTAAACCGTTGTGACCTTTACCGCACGTGAGTCAACTAAGGCTAAACATGCACAGTACATAGACACTGATTCACTTATGACAAACAGTGTTAGGGTATAAATCCTACATTTGTAGGTGCCACAAACGACTTTTACATGAAATTTTGTAGTGCATCAGTTGCCAAAGGATAATTTTGTAAATGTAAATTGCATTATATTTCTCTGAAAAAATACAGTTACATATTCAATATTTTAGTCTCTGTCCTTGTGTTTCTAGTATGAGTTGTATACACCTGTCCATGGATTCCATTCAATTGTTTATTTTGGCTACTGGAAACCGAACAATTGTATTTTTCACTCTTTTTTTGAACTGCGTGAAACGCTCACGCTCTAATTGTTCCTCAATAGCGCTGTCATGCAAGTCGTCACTGACTGATTCAAATATGTTCTCTACTGATTGGATTTACATCAGGACTGCGTGGCGGTATCTTAAGCAATTGTGCGCTGACTCGTTGCAAAGCAGTTCTGCCTTTGGTTATTATCTTGAATGAAGAGTCTTGTATTTTCTTTCTTTGATTCCACAAACACTTGCTCAGAAGTGTTATCAATGAAAGAAGCAAAATAATTTCCCGTCATATGCTCATACTCGTGGCATAAAATAACTCCTACATTACCCTATGAAATCATCGCGCCTAAACACTTGACTACCTTTCCTCTAGATCCAACTTTACTCCCTGTCGCTGTGCAATACTGGTTGAGACCTTCTGATTTTTTTTGGTAGATCCTTCCAGTAGAACCTCGTGCATTGTCCAGCGGGTTGGTCTTGTGCGCAAAAGCATTTGAGGTGCCCCTGACTCCTTGTCATACTGTTCTCTCACCTTTTTGGTAAATGCAACGCGTAAGCTCTTCTCTGATTGTTAGTAAGCAGCCCTTTTTTTCCGGGCCTAGTACCCTTTGCTATTTAAGAATCTTCCCACGGCGCGAACTGACACATTACTTTCACAGATGTTTGCCTCATTCATGAGTCGCTTGGCGCTACCTTCCTCAGTTTCAGTAGAGTCCTTTTAAGGAGTCTCTCTTCTCTGGATGACAACTTTCTTGGCCTTCCTCTTCTTTCGTGGATGACATTTGCGTGAGTTCGCGAATGCGTTGAACGACTGTTAAATTATTTTAACACTTGCGTTTCTGCAGATCAGTCGACTTTTGCGGCAATTTCTCGTAGAGAATACCTTTTTTCCATCTCCAAGAATCTGATGAGTGCTCGTTCTTCCGCCGATGTTTTCCTATTGTACACCATAATTGCTTTTTTCACTGAAATGTGTGACTGATCACACTACTTAACCTTCATGTCTGAGTAAAAAAAGAAAACTCTCCTATGCGTGACTATTTTGGCCAGGTGGTATTCATGCCATTTTTAAAGACCGAAAATAACATTTGCTATTTATTTCTGCCGAAATTTAGAAATGTCATATTTTTCCTATCTTGCGTCAAACGAAAGTTACAGCACGATTTTTCCAGCTATCAACTGTCTTTCTGGGCTACTCACGGAAACTACCGGTACTTAACAATAAATGACACGGTCTGATATTAACCAGATGGCTTTTTGCAGCTCACACAATCTTCGACAAAAACCTTGAAACACTTTGAACATTCTCGCACCGTATTCGTCCCCCTCCCTTTTTCAATGTTGTTGCAGCCAGTCAAACAGTAAAATGTCATCTCAACACTGTGCAGGGGAAGGGGGTGTTTCAAGGATTTTTGGCGAGGATTGTCTGAAGTGGCGGGAATATTTTTGAGCATGCGCAGGAGAAGTATTGCGTGATGGTAACGGAAGTGTAAAGTGTAAACAAACCCTGGTAAACCTCACGGTTTACCATTAGTTTTTGCCTTTTCTCGCATTCCTTATTCGTATTTCTCAGTTGAAAATCAGTTTGTAGAAGACGTTACTTATGATTGAAAGGAATTTTCAAGAACAGCTTCAATGCTATCGTGAAATTCAGCCTTTTCACAACGGTTAACCATAACATGTAATAAAATAAGATTGTCAACAGACCAACTTCTATTTTGACAACGGTAAACCGTTGTGACCTTTACCGCACGTGAGTCAACTAAGGCTAAACATGCACAGTACATAGACACTGATTCACTTATGACAAACAGTGTTAGGGTATAAATCCTACATTTGTAGGTGCCACAAACGACTTTTACATGAAATTTTGTAGTGCATCAGTTGCCAAAGGATAATTTTGTAAATGTAAATTGCATTATATTTCTCTGAAAAAATACAGTTACATATTCAATATTTTAGTCTCTGTCCTTGTGTTTCTAGTATGAGTTGTATACACCTGTCCATGGATTCCATTCAATTGTTTATTTTGGCTACTGGAAACCGAACAATTGTATTTTTCACTCTTTTTTTGAACTGCGTGAAACGCTCACGCTCTAATTGTTCCTCAATAGCGCTGTCATGCAAGTCGTCACTGACTGATTCAAATATGTTCTCTACTGATTGGATTTACATCAGGACTGCGTGGCGGTATCTTAAGCAATTGTGCGCTGACTCGTTGCAAAGCAGTTCTGCCTTTGGTTATTATCTTGAATGAAGAGTCTTGTATTTTCTTTCTTTGATTCCACAAACACTTGCTCAGAAGTGTTATCAATGAAAGAAGCAAAATAATTTCCCGTCATATGCTCATACTCGTGGCATAAAATAACTCCTACATTACCCTATGAAATCATCGCGCCTAAACACTTGACTACCTTTCCTCTAGATCCAACTTTACTCCCTGTCGCTGTGCAATACTGGTTGAGACCTTCTGATTTTTTTTGGTAGATCCTTCCAGTAGAACCTCGTGCATTGTCCAGCGGGTTGGTCTTGTGCGCAAAAGCATTTGAGGTGCCCCTGACTCCTTGTCATACTGTTCTCTCACCTTTTTGGTAAATGCAACGCGTAAGCTCTTCTCTGATTGTTAGTAAGCAGCCCTTTTTTTCCGGGCCTAGTACCCTTTGCTATTTAAGAATCTTCCCACGGCGCGAACTGACACATTACTTTCACAGATGTTTGCCTCATTCATGAGTCGCTTGGCGCTACCTTCCTCAGTTTCAGTAGAGTCCTTTTAAGGAGTCTCTCTTCTCTGGATGACAACTTTCTTGGCCTTCCTCTTCTTTCGTGGATGACATTTGCGTGAGTTCGCGAATGCGTTGAACGACTGTTAAATTATTTTAACACTTGCGTTTCTGCAGATCAGTCGACTTTTGCGGCAATTTCTCGTAGAGAATACCTTTTTTCCATCTCCAAGAATCTGATGAGTGCTCGTTCTTCCGCCGATGTTTTCCTATTGTACACCATAATTGCTTTTTTCACTGAAATGTGTGACTGATCACACTACTTAACCTTCATGTCTGAGTAAAAAAAGAAAACTCTCCTATGCGTGACTATTTTGGCCAGGTGGTATTCATGCCATTTTTAAAGACCGAAAATAACATTTGCTATTTATTTCTGCCGAAATTTAGAAATGTCATATTTTTCCTATCTTGCGTCAAACGAAAGTTACAGCACGATTTTTCCAGCTATCAACTGTCTTTCTGGGCTACTCACGGAAACTACCGGTACTTAACAATAAATGACACGGTCTGATATTAACCAGATGGCTTTTTGCAGCTCACACAATCTTCGACAAAAACCTTGAAACACTTTGAACATTCTCGCACCGTATTCGTCCCCCTCCCTTTTTCAATGTTGTTGCAGCCAGTCAAACAGTAAAATGTCATCTCAACACTGTGCAGGGGAAGGGGGTGTTTCAAGGATTTTTGGCGAGGATTGTAGATGTAGGAAAGGCCTCAGATAGCCATGTGTTTTTCGGAGTGGTTAGGGAGATTAAAATGACGAGCGACTGGCTTAGATGCATCCTTGTCATTCTTCTCAACATCGCGGAGGTGTTTGCGGAATCGGTCGCCTGGTCGTCTACCTGTCTCGCCAATGTATAATTTATTGTATAACGTACAGCTTATTTACTAAATGACATTTGCGGAGATACATGTGAAACAATCGGGGATCTTAATAGATCGCTTAGATCCCGATATCTTGCTAGTGTTAAGAATGAAAAGACAAGTTTTGCATCGCCAGCGCGCACATTTGAAAGTGCCGGGTTGCTCGTTAGTTTTGAGCGCGCTTCTAACTAAAAAGTTGCCTACGTTTTTGTCGCGTTTGAATGAAATAAGTGGAGGTTGCGAAAAGATTCTACCAGTAACGGGATCATTTTGGAGTAATTTAAAGTTATTAAGAATGATACTTTTGACTGCGTGATTAAGAGGATGGAAAGTGAGGGTGAATGGAATTCTGTCATTCTTACCTTTTTGTGACCTTTGTAGTGCTGACTGTCGATTAAATTGTTGGGCGCGATGATGGCCCGCTTTGACCACGGAGACAGGATAGCCACGTTTTTCGAAGAACTGGCAAATCTCCTCTGATTTGCTGGAAACTTGTCCTTTCACTCTTAACACTAGCGAGATATCAGGATCTAAGCGATCTGTCAAGATCCCCGATTGTTTCACATGTATCTCCGCAAATGTCATTTAGTGCATAAGCTGTACGTTATGCAATAAATTATACATTGGCGAGACAGGGAGACAACTAGGCGACCGATTCCGCAAACACCTCCGCGATGTTGAGAAGAATGACAAGGATGCATCTAAGCCAGTCGCTCGTCATTTTAATCTCCCTAACCACTCCGAAAAACACATGGCTATCTGCGGCCTTTCCCTAAATCTAGGTACGACGGAAAGCCGCAAGAATCTGGAACAAAAATTCATCTTCCAAATCGGCACCCTTAATCCTCACGGTATTAACGAAAGCTTTTCATTTAACTAATGTATTCCTATTAATTTTGCACGTTGCCATGTTACCACCAATAGCGTAGCTCCTACTCTACTATGATTTACAACTACCACTACTACTACCAATTTACATTATCAACTCCGTTGATAAAGCCAAAGTTTTGTATACTACTTCCCCACCGACGCAGCACCACATTTTCTTTAGAAACTACCCTCGAAAGTCGATCCTTTCTGTTCAATTTGAGTTTTGAACTTGGCCGACAAAGAAATTTTCAGGATACGTGCACCTTCTAAAAAAAACATCTCACTAGAACAAGCAACATTGAATTGTATCAACAGCTGACAGCTAAGCCGGCAACGACAACGAAATCCATTATGCAAACTCTTTACGAGATTTATCTGTTAGGAGAAATGACACATCAACGCTGGGATACATCGGTGATTTTCAATTTTATGCTTTGTTAGTTACTTTCTTCCAATGCAGTGCCTGGATAATTTGGTTAATTTAAAGAAGTTGCATGAGAGATTTGAAACAGTCAATTAAAGATTGTCATGATTGATGGTATTCCTACAACTTGATGTTGTCGTCAGGGATTTGTAACGTCCGCAATTATGATTAATAACCTATAAGCAGCTCCACTGTTTCAGTAACTACTCGCATTTTTTTCTAAACGTATAACTTTTCTCGATGTTTTCTCTCAGGTTTCAAGTAAGCCGTGAGAAAGCTAGCTTGCTCCGGACAAAGTCCAACTTTTTGTTTATAAAACCTGTCTTTATTATGTAAAGGCACCTGACCAGCTGATAGAGTGAAATATGACATCCAGGAAACCAGCTGGAATCTCCAACTTTATTAAATCCTTGATGCCTGTGAGCAGTGGAAGAGCGTACTGTGTTAAATGTCTTTCGGACCAAAATGCTTGTCACACAGTGTTTTCTTGGTTCACTGAGCCTTTTACTCCTCGTCAAAGGGACTTTAGCAGGTAAAGCATTTTGGTTTTCTTGTACCTTTGCTTTTTAAGACCTTATGGTGACTCAAAATTCAATGTTTTGCTACACATTTTCGGCTAACGAAAAATTAGCATAAGTGGTTGTAAGACCGAGCTGCATCTGGCCTGTACGCAGAAGAGGTAGTTCATACTGGATATGATGTTAATTTAGGATAGCAGTGAACTTCGAGGACCGGCTTTAAAACACCAAGTCTTGAAGTTTCAAGGATTCTTTAATAGACGATTAATGCTACTATTTATTAAGGATCGACCCACCAGATTACTGAGAAATCTTTATGCTCACTCGTGCGTCTTATCATCTTGAATGGTACAAATACCCAGTGATCACAGAAACAAAGCCGGACGGAATGCTCCGTCCAGGATTTGGGGAATAACCAAAAAATATCGTTTGTTATCATCCCTTACGTGAGAGTGGCGTTTACTCCACTACTTTACTCCCTTTTTTTTATTTCACTTGGAGTACACACTAATAGCAATACTTAGTTGTTGACCTGCTTGTAAAGATAATCATTTGTAAGCGCGTTGTTTGATGAAAAGTGGAAAAACGTCTTAAATCTTGGACAAAATTTCTCGGGACAGTCATGCAAAACTCAATTATCATGATTTCACAATTACTTCCTGGATCAGTCGCATTTCTAAAACTCCATTCCCCACCCAACACAATGTTGAAAGTCGGAAAAGCTACGGGTTAAGTCTTGTTTACAACATTGTGAGTGGCTTGGTGGGGTGGGGCTGAGCTTGCGTGGTTTGATATTCCTAAGACTGTTTGCCATGCGTGTGTGTAACAAATCGCGATGCAAATGTGTCCCAAGAATTTTGTCGATGATTGTTAACTCTTGAGTATATTCCGCCCAAAGTTTGAGGGCCGATTGGCCACACAATTTGCCATGATTTAACTCTTATGCAAAAGTGCGTAAGAAGTGAGGAGACAGCTTGTGATTAGCATCTTGTTCGACCAAATCGATTACTAGAGTATCGCCGCTTGCTTAATTAACTTGAGTTGTTGTAACTCTTCTAGCTGAATGCGGCAAGCGACCCATGGCTGCGCGTGTTGTTGGTGGAACGGACGCCATTCCCAACTCTTGGCCATGGCAGATATCGTTGAAGGTGGCTGTACGAGGGAAGCTCTATCACATTTGTGGTGGTTCACTCATTTCATCGATACATGTAGTCACCGCAGCTCATTGTGTTGTAAAGAACGCGACCCCTAGCCGGTACAAAATCGTTGTTGGTAAGCATCATCGCACCAGATGGATTAAATTAAGGGAGTTATTTTTCACTCATTGCCACCACTTATGTCCAGAAATGCAAGCAATTAATATAGACGCAAGGCCAATTTTGATATCCAACTCGAAGTTTTCCTTTAAGTCTAAGCATAATAATAAAAAGGAAGGAAAGGAACTTTATTTAAGTGTCTAATCTTCTAGCACTGTAGAGCACTAATCGGGTACACTGTAAATTGAAATTTACAAGTTAACGCAAATCAAATCAAATTTTGGTTCTTGAGGAGAGGGGAAAACCGGAGTACCCGGAGAAAAACCTCTCGGCGCAGAGTAGAGAACCAACAAACTCAACCCACATGTGACGCCGAGTCTGGGAATCGAACCCGGGCCATATTGGTGAGAGGCGAGTGCTCTCACCACTACGCCATCCCTGTACCAGAGTCAGGGTTGACATTATTTTCGGGTTGCAATCCAGTAGTTGATCTTTTCTTACTTCACGAGCAGAGGTTAGGGATACTTTGTGACGTCATTTTATGCATTCCAATAACCGACTAATGTTGAAGTTGGGGGGAAGAGCCAATGGATACCTCGTGACGTTTATTGAAATCGGCGTGCATCTTGCATTTTTTTTAACATGTCCATTCCACCAGTCTAACCCAGCCCATTCGCCCTTGTTACACGGCGGCCATATTGTCCCGGGAGACCAAAAAAGCTTTGTTTTTCCACGCCAAGCCTCGCCCCCATGGTTTCCACTGCGAGGCTTGGCGTGGTATAACAAAGCTCTTCTGGTCTCCCGGGACAATATGGCCGCCGTTTGACAAGGGCGAATGGCAGACCAATTCATCGATTCTGTGATCCCGCCAACTGACATCTTATATCTTGCTTTTTGATTTGTACTTAACGAAACTGCATGCATACCTCCAGTTCGTCACCCTTTAGTTCTCTGCATCCTTTATCCGTTATACTATAACTTGGACCCGTCGTCCTATATTCAGCATATAGCCCGCAATAACCCATAATAGTAATTCTTCATTCCATAAAACAAATAGATTCCATGAAAGAGTTGTCTATGTTTGAAGTTTGGACAGTGCTACAGACGAACGAGAGATATGATCCTCGCAATTATCTGTACAAGTTAATGCAATCGTCTCTTTTAGACACATGAAAAATTCAGTTGACTCCAACGGATTGGAACCCATAACCTCCGCGGTTCCAATGCTCTATCAACGGAGCTATGAAGCCACTCAGTTGATAGAAGGTCAGTTTGCCGATTTGATTTATTGGTACATCAGTCCGACAAATTGACCTGCTCTCAACTGAAAGAGAAAATGAATTTAAAATTTGAAATCAATACAAAATGGCATCTACGAATTTCGGAACGAGGACTCCAAGGCCCTGTATGTGTCAGTGCTTTGATTCTTATATAAATCCCTTTGAAGAAGTGACGTTGTTATCTTTACACAGGCGAACATGACCAGTCAAAAACCGAAGGCAACGAACAGGTGATGGGTGTGGCTGCTATCTGTTATCATGAAAATTTCACTTTACGCCATTTACGCAATGACGTTGCAGTGCTGACTCTATCAGAGCCAGTATCAATGAATGAGAAAGTTGGAACTGTCTGTTTGCCAGACAGGGGACAACAAGTGGCTCGTGGCACTAGATGCTACATCACAGGTAAGGTTAGATTTGAGATGTATTGATACAGTGTTGTCAATGGACACGAATAGTCTCGCACCGTAAGTGAATTAAGAAAAATATAGCGGCAAATTTACTTCTCGACGTTTTGGCGTCGCCGTAATGCTATTATCAAAAATTGAAAAAATGAAGCCGACGTCTGAATTTAAATTTAAATTGAAACACAAACAGAGGTATGTTAAGCGTTATGATGTGCTCACGTACGGACAACATGTTGTTCACTAAATGGTCAAATTTTGAAAATGCGCTGTTAGGCATTTAGGAAATTCTGTGCCTTTATTTTCATTACAATCATGCTTAAAAATGGAGGACGACTTAGTGTAAGTATAGCCTCACACTGTGGCCAGTTTGACAACCTGACATGAATTGATGTAAATCAGTTTAAAGATTGGAAAGTAGGGTGTACTCGATAGGCTCAGCTGAATGGGCATACTTTTTTCCAGCGACTTAAAGGCCCATGTTCTATTGCCCGCATGTACTGTTGTTTTGAAATAGTTTCAGCGTTTTGATTGGGTGCTTGCCGTTGATTTTCGGATTTTCCGATTGTGCGAAATTCAACGCGGTGCGCGATGTCTCTTGGGTGTACATGGGCCTTTAGGTCGCCAGATTTTCCTGCTCGTTGCTGACAGATGCAATCTACTGAGCTCACGATCACGCCTGTGAATGTGACGTTTACCCGAATCCGATTTAACACGATTATGTGCATGAAAGGAAGTTTGGATATGTGGTCTTAATTAGCATAAAATTTCGCCAACTTTGATCCTAAATTCCTTTGAGAAGCAATATCAAAACACTCGAAAGAGTGTTTCATCAGATATCTGACCACCTCGAAATCCATTAAAACACTCGGCCTTCGGCCTCGTTTTTCAAGTCGCTTCTCGGTGTTTGGATATTCGATGAAACACTCCTTCTCGTGTTTGATATATTACATAACGAGATCTGGTGTCCTTGTGCAAATTTATTGACACCGGGGAACGTTTGTGATTATTTTTGCTTAATTCAATAGCTTTTGCTAGAATATCACAATCCTCAAATTCAACTGCAGTCGATTAAGCCGTTGTAGCAGTCCCTGGAGCACAAGACTTTCAGACACCCATACATGCATGTGATCACAAAAATTACACGCGGAGGCATCGTTATTCTGTGAATCACGAAACCAACTACAACTTTGTAGATATTGTAGTCAGTTTGCTTTGAGTGCTTACAGATTGTTCACAACATTTATCAGCTGCATTAACTTTGACTTTGAGTGATGGACCAATCCATTCCAAATTAATCGCTCGACGTCTTTTGGTGTGAATCTACCACGTACGGTGTGTGTGCATATGTTTATCGACAAATTTCTGAACTCCGAATATGTCACCGTTTTAAAGGTGCATATAAGGAGTACTAGTTAATGTGGTAAATGTTCAAAAAAGACGTTGTTGGTACCGCCGGTTGGTCATCAACCGGCGACAGGTATGTCAGTCATCAATGGTGATAATGTTTTAATTACCCAGGAAATTGTATGATCGCTTTATC
Source organism: Montipora foliosa (assembly GCF_036669935.1). Taxonomy (NCBI): domain Eukaryota; kingdom Metazoa; phylum Cnidaria; class Anthozoa; order Scleractinia; family Acroporidae; genus Montipora; species Montipora foliosa. The sequence continues at coordinate 11,743,442 of NC_090875.1, read as the reverse complement.
TCATGCATTCCGCCAGTGTAGAGGTTTTCCTTTTTGCAAAGGAAAACGGCTCTGCTTTTATAATCTTTTTTAAGTATGTAACAAACTGGCGCATGGTTCGTTCGATTTATAGATATATGCTCTTACAATCATTGTTTGGTAGAGTATAAAAAGAATCAGTTGTGGCCTTTGGACAACATTTTCGGTTTGGCCAATTATGAAAGTTTTGGGGAGCAACGTTAACTTTTGAATTGTGGATACATGGAAATAAT
>NC_090875.1:11733191-11735691 GCF_036669935.1 Montipora foliosa | reverse complement strand
TCGTTTAGAATTTCTTCCGTTTCTGCCATATTCCACAGTGCAAGAAGGGCCAGCCTTTAGTGAATGTTAATACGTTCGTGGCTCCCGTGTATGAAATGAAACTGCCATAATCTCACTCGATCTCGCTATTGTATCTGTAAGTACAATATAAATTATTCAATTTTTGTATTAGTTTGGCTTGTAAATTTCAAACATGTGAAATTCACTTTTAAAAATGTACAAAATAATGAAATATCTTACCTATATAATATATCAAAGGCTAATGAAAAGCATAGTCACACACAAACGAGTCAGCACTTGTAGCCGCCATGTTGAATTTTCCTTAGCAGCCGGGCCTTTTCTCGTTCCCATGCCCTCTCATATTTCAGCAGCAAGTCTCTCAAAAATATTTAATACTGACCAACTTGGAGTTTTCATTTCCGAGGATACATGTACATTTACTACTTTGAGCTCGCTGAAGAAAGTTTCCTTTTTAATTCTTCTTCATCGATGGATTGTCCTTGTAACAGGAATCATTTACACAATTTGAAGAATGTTTTCAAGAACTATCTCCATAAAGTGTTTAACTGGTGCTTTATTGAGTTTATCTTGTAAAAATGTCAAGAAAATGGTAACGGGGAGTTATTCAGCCCATTTGTACCCTTTGTTGGGTCTTTAATATGACTAAAATCAAAACGGCCATGATCCCTTCCCCCCTGGGCTATACTGTGCCTCCCCCTGCGCATATTTGGGTGGGGTCCATAGCTGAAAATGATAGTTACAACTTGTGCTTTTACTGTGCCAAGTTTGATGCTTTTACCCCAAAGTGCACAATTCATCTATTTTTTTTACACCATATGGCTGGACTATTAAAACATTCCAGAGATAATGACAAACAAAAGTGTGTCGGGAAATTTTGATGTTTAACATATTTTTCGCGTGGCGTCCATTTACGCAACTCGTCTCGCACATTTTTAGCTACTCCAACTTTAGATGTCGATATCTAGGCAACCAATCAGAATATCGAAAAAGCCCGACACACTTTTGTTGATTGATGCCTTGTGAATAAGACTGTGCAGCCATTTTGCTCGTACTTTGGAATCCGATAGCCGATAAATTCAATAGAAGAACCCTCGGTCGTTTCACGCCTTACCGGCTTCTGACACTTCCTGAAAGAAACCTTCGCTAAAATTTTATTTTTTTCGTCAAGTACATTTATTAAGCTTTCTAATGATATATAGTTTGTTGGGGTTTTATTTAAACTGGCGCGCGTACAATGTTTTTGCCGAAGGGCACCCGCGAAAGTGGGAAGTAACCTTTAGAACAAACCCAGGCTGACAGTCAGTTAAGGATGTCTTTATTTTGCTTTCTTTTATGTTTTTGTGAGTAGTATAAACAATTGAAAAGGTAATAGCAATGTAAAACTGTAGTCGAACAGGACAATTTACTCAACTGATATTAAGGCACGTTTTGTGAACATTAGCAATTTGGTTTTCTGATTGCATGATACACTGAAGAACAACTCAGTAGTTTGTGACGTAGTCGACCTTAGTCAGTATACCACACAACTTTAAAAACACTATATTTATTCGAGGTCAATTGCATGAGAGTCCTCCATTTACAACCTACAAGCATTATAGCAATGGTGACATGTCACGTTTTGCTTACTAAATGAAAAACGAATGCAAATGTTTCAAAAGGGGTTTCAAACACCGAGAAAGAAATGGAAGCTCGACGCCGAAGGCGGGGTGCCTTTATTGTTTCCAAGTGTTTGGAACCCATACTCGTTCCCAGATCCCATCGTTTCTCTTAACCGGTGCGGCTTAATTCGCACTAAAAAACGAAGGTCTTTGAGACAAGAAATTCCAATTCAAGTTTTTATTGGTTACCTTACAAACAATAAAATATTGTTCAAGTTTTTATTGGTTACCTTACAAACAATAAAATCTTGAAACGAAGTAAATATGCCCGATGTGGCACGATGGGGTCAGCTTACGCGGAGCCCAGCGATAAAATGATGAGAGCGTCTTTGTTTAAACCGCGATATTACTTATTGCCTCTCCGTTTCTGTTCGATAAGATCAGATCTCTAACTTGAGGCCACATAAAGTGCCACAGAGAGACTCTTCGAATGTTATGCTTCTGAGCGCCATCATGTTTAGTACTTTACGCGACTCATAAATGTACTCCGGAAATCGTAAAATTCAATCTGCAAAACACGTATATCTCCAGAGCCTTCGTTTTCTCGTGCGAACACTCCACTGGCTAAGAGAAACGATGAGAGCTGGGAACGAAAATGTTTGGAACCCCTTTCCCCGTTCCCGAGAAGTTATATAGTCATTGCAAAGAGAGGGTACTCGTACTTAATATGAAAAGGGATTGTATCATTGTGCTTTTGATACAAGGTGCGAGACGTAGGGTGCGTTTATTCTTGAATCCAAAGGCGGATTTTGCCATTTGGGCCGTAACGTTTTAATCTGGTACATGTACTGAATCTACCGCGTAATGTGGGTAGTTTAAAT
>NC_090875.1:11703191-11715691 GCF_036669935.1 Montipora foliosa | reverse complement strand
CAGTCTTGCGATATACCTTCCAAGTGTCACGCCTAAGGCGTGATTGTCACGCCTGCGGATCCAAAACTTCAATGTCACGCCTACTCACTCCTGTGCTCCAATTTCTCACGCCTGGTAGAAACGTTAGAGCCATTACAGCATTGACCAACACGAACCAATGAAAGAAAATAAAAGTCCATGTGAATGATCGACTTCCTCCAAATTTCTACGAGGTAGGTTGGGAACGAGAAGGTCAAAGTTGTAGGACTATTCCCGCTTCCGGTAGTGGTACCAAATTTGGTCGTGGTTCCATGCAGCCACAAGCTATGTATTATCTTATAAGTATTCAAAACATAGATGGATATACTGGCTAGACGGATGTCTTCGAAACATCTGCGGAAGTCGTCGGACATCTTCGGATATCATCGGAGCCCTACAAAAAACCCTGGCACTCTCAGGAGAAAAATGTCACGCCTATAAATAAAAAAAGTTGGTAGATCCGCAGTGGACCTAAAAGTTTGTAGATGAGCCCCCGAATGCTCGAAAACTTATCAACTCTTAACCAATGTCATTGATCAATAGTTCTAAATTAACCACGTGTGTAACCCAAGCCTCGAGTTGATACCTTTTGTTTGGGACTGAATTTTCATATATAGAAGTAGGACGTTCGCGCAAAAATTTTCTAACATTGATTTTTTTCTGCAGATTTTACCATTAAAAGATGATGAGTTAGTGATGTCAGAAATGTAAAAAAATGGGGGGGTGACCGACTTCGTTTTGGAGAGAACTTGCCCGGAAGAACACCCTAAATCTGAAAAAATCCGGCTTCTTTAGCGAATAAGGATTGCACGATTTGCACCTCTGAGTCAACTGCTCCACGGCGCCGAGGACTTAAAGTAAAGAATACCATGTCGCTATTCCTCGGCAATGACAATGGACAGAAGACGAAGAAAATAAATAAGCAAACTTTCGCTGAAGAACACAGCAACTTAAGAGATGGTTAAATTTTGAGATATTATATTGAAATTTAACAAAGCGCTGTTTAACCTTCGTTTAGACAATCTAAGAAACAACTACCAGTTAACTGTGAATTGGTTAAATTAAGAAGGTTGGGGCCTGATATGGTGGGTCATGGCATCATATTGACGATCTAATAGCCCAGGGATTTGTTATCGTAGCTCGGGGCCTTATATGGTTGGTCATGCCTTTTTGTTGACGATCTCATTCATACCAGGGGTTTGATATCGTATGTCAGGGCCTGATATGGTGTGTCATGGCTTTATGTTGACGATCCAATATGAGGGGTTTGATATTGTAGATCGGGGCCTGATATGGTGTGTCTTGAAGTCATATTGACGATCGAATATCAGGGGCTTGATATCGAGGCACGGGGCCTGATATGGGGTGTCATGACTTCATATCGACGATCTAATATCACGGGCTTGATTGATATCGTATGTCGGGGCCTGATATGGTGCGTCATGGCTTCATGTTGACGATTTAATATATAAGGAGCTTGATATTGTTGGTCGAGGCCTGACATGGTAGGCCAGAGCTTACATGCACTGAAGATCTTAGTAGTCATTGCTTCATGTCGGGCCAGATAAAGAGGGTTTGATATAAGTGGCTTGATATGGTGGGCTTCACACTGGGGAGAACTGCGCGACCTGTCCTTACATTTTCCAAGGACTAACCAGCTACAAATTCTTCTCTACTGGCGAAACGCGCTCCATTAATTTCCACATAACTTGCGAAACTAAAAACCTTATCTACATGATTCAATGCGACAGATGCCATCTACAATACATAAGAGAAACTAAACGACGTTTAAAAGACCGTTTTAATGAACACCGCCGCACTTTGGATAACGCTAACACCAAATCCAAACCCACTACAGTCGCAGAACATTTCCTCTCCTCTCCCCACAACATCTCCAAGGACATGCAATTAATTCCTATCGAAAAAATATTTTCTAACAGAGACTCGATCCGTAAGGCCAGGGAAGCTTTTTTAATTTTAAAAGGCCGGACAATTGATCCTAACGGTCTTAATATCCGCGAAGAAACGTATTAGATTTCAGTTTATTATTTTGAGTGATTTCCGTTATTTTTCCGTGACTCTTAGTATTTGAATTCACATTCGTTGTAACTGCCATGTTTTATCGCATTTTTCCAGTATTACGTCAGCATCCATTTACTTTATATATATGTACATAGAAGCAATTCAAGGTAAACTCTCATTGTACCTGAAGAAGGCTGCTTTGGCCAGCCGAAATATAGTACACCACTAAAATCAAATCTACGTTGTATCGGCTCTTGCTTAAAATATTTAGTTTCACATTGGGGGCCTGATATGGGGGTACTGATATGGGGGACCTGATATGGGCAGACACGAGGGGTCATGTTTCAGGGACATTTTGCAGTGACAAAAAAAAAGTCTTGTGTAGCGCACACCTGAGGCGACATGTAGCAGGGACAAAATCACGACATGTGCACTCATATGAAAATGTTGCGGGTACATGTTTCAGGGATATGTTAAAGCAACATGTCCCCAGGTGTGAACTGGTTCTTTTATAATTGCGCAACACCAATCTGGCGCATATTTTGTCCCCGCGACGTGTCCCATGAAGCTCAACAAGTTGAACTTCATGGGACCCCCGGGGGGGGGGGGGGGGAAGGGTACTCCCTTATAAGGGCTTAATGGGGTTAGTGCGGCCAGCCAGGGTATGTTTTTGGGGATTTTTGTCTTGAACAGGATATCGAATTTATCATTTTTTGTGTTAATCAGGGTATCGATTTATCAATTTTTGTCTTAAACTGGGTTAAATGTCTTAAACAGGGTATCAAAAATCGAAATTCTGTCTTAAACAGAGTAGGAAAATCAGCGATATTTGTCTTAAACAGGGTCGGGGTATGAGCTATGAGGAGCCGTGCCGCACCTCCCCACACAGGGAGATATCGATTCCCCCCCCCCCCCTCCACGTCTTTGGGACATGTCGCTGCATTGCGCGACGCTAATTCTGAAACATGTACCCGCAACATTTTGTTGTGTGTGCAATTGCTACACGACCCTAATGCATGTCGCCTCAGTGTGTACTACACACTGCACCATGCATGTCGCTGCACCATGTCCCTGCAACATGACCCCTCATGTCTGCCCATCCACCTTAAAATTACAAAGCAACAACAAAACACACATCGAGTCAATTGTCGAGTATGTTTTAGGCCAATGGAAGGTTACGGCTTCAATGGATAAAATTTGATAAAAGGTCACGGAAATTACCTGTAATCACACAATTATCCTAACGTCTGTGGTCACAAAAATATGAACATAAAAACCATTGAATTCTAGCTTATTTCTCTCTTTCGAAATCGTTCTTGACAACTGCAGCTCAGAGGCAAGAAATGAGGTGAAATCATTGAAAGTTGCTGAAAAGTAAAAAAATGTCAAAGCGATAAATGTTTGCATGATACAATGATATTTCTATTCCTACCTCCTTTTTAGTACGCTTTGCGTGACGACCAAACATTTTGCAAAATTTAGCCAGACGAACGGAGAAAAAATACCAGGCATGCTAAGATCACCACGAGCCGGTAATTGCATGAAAAGTTGCCGTGAAACTATTATCACCCGCCTTTCCTGTACAGACATTGCACGGTAACCTTTTGAAAGTCATTCTTTCCAACCGCAGAAGCTACCAGCAAGAGGCTTGTTGATATTCACCGCTGTAGGTGTTAAAATAAATAAATAAAGTATTCACAACTGATTCCTCGAATTTGTATCTTGACGATAGTAGAGAAGCGTTTTTTAATAGCGACTGGCGTTACGTCTCTCAGAAAGGTGGCCAGAGGGTCTGAAAAATGGAAAAATCCTTTGTGTACCAACAGTTTGGTGATCTTAGAAAATCAACCCACATATCCGTGTCCAACTGTAAATAAAAATTGGACATTCACCGTTTCCGGCATTGTTCGGGAATTCAAAAGCTGTCGGGGCCTTTACACCCCTGGTTTTAATTAAGAACTGAATACAATTATTGTGTCAAGCCACGACAGAAGGGTTATTTTATATTCCATTTCCGTTTTCACTGTGTTAGGAAATCGACAGCCTCATGGTTTGATGAAGTATTCTTTTCATATGTTATTTCTTTCTTTTCTCCTTTTCTCTTTTTATCGGGTAATGTACATATGTCAATTTAAACCAGAATGAGAAAGTTATGCTTGCCAATAGGCTTGCTTCAAAATGCACACTGTGGCAATTTCAAGTATTTTATATTGATTCTTTTTCGTGTAATGGTGTAGACTGCAGATCACGATATTATTAAAGAAGAAGACTTTTTACAGAACCGAAGTTCCATCCAGTGGCGAACACATGAGCTCTCGAGTTCGTTGAAGAATTCTTTACACACAATATTTAAGAACCATTTAAATGAAAGCTACCGAGCAGTACTTTCTTTTCGTGTTGTTTATTGTGCTGTTCAAAGTGTCTTATTTTCAATGTGTTGAAATCTTAATAAAAAGGTTTAAACATTCAGGTAATATAAAATGCTATTGGTAAAGCAAGCCTCCCCGTAGGTGTATGTTAAATGTACTGTATAAAGTAAGTTAACTTCTCTATAATGACCGATACTTTGTAAAGTAGGCTACCATGTTACTTTTCATCTTTGCTTTCCTCGTTAGTTGAAGATTTCTCAAACAATCAGCTTTAGATCTCGACGAAGTGCGCAGTCAGTCAATAGTATTTCTGAATTAAGACATAAAGCCTTACAAATTTCGTGCACCGAAGTCCTTTTTTTCACAAATCGTTTGTCCTTGTTGTGGTGTTACGTTCCGGTGAAGACATTTCGTGTCACTGATTCCGCGTTGCGTGCACTGACCTCACACTTCATCAGTTAAGATCATGCAACTCGTTTTAAATATTTTAACAGAACCAAAATGCACATCTCGCTGAACTGCAAAGTCTCTTGTCAACTCAGAACTGTATCCCAGAATTAACGTTATTACGGAGACGAAATGGCCTTTTGTCCTTGTTTTGACAACAAAGAGCTGCCTAAGTTTGCGTGACTGAATCCCAGACTCCTCACTTCCGTCGGCTGTTTGCGTGTCAAGTTCGCGTGACAAGGTGCAACCGCTGACCAGGGTTCCAGTCAGAGCGACCAGGAATGCAAGGAAATATGGTGGAGCGACATAAGAAATGTTGACCTTTCGCCGTGTACAATAATCCCGTGTTTAGGTCCTGAAATTCACCGCTGTTACACTTCAGAACACCATCGGACCAGGGACTGCCATGGGAGACTGCGGGGAGACACGAAAGGGGTACTTTTTTATTCGATTGCAGTTGAACACAAGTCGCTGTGTGTACGAAGTGATTACCTTTGCGGCTAAAACAATGGATAGGTGTTGAGGCGCGCACATGTTCAGCGTAAAAAGTGGCTGTTCTTCTGAAAATTTGTCGTTTATTCTTAGGCAAAACCTCGAGACGATCATCTCGAAGCTCTCCAGAGAGAACACCAATGGCCGGCGAAACAGCTTTATGCTGGTAAGAACAATGTTTTGTAATAATTTACGAGGCGGCGTCTGTTCGATTTCTCAGCACACTGCCTGGTCTTGTGTGTTATCGAGTGACATGTTATTTTGGTATGCATGATTAGCCTCGGTGGTTATTTTTTCTGTTAAACTGCACCAAATTTGGCTGAAGAAAGTCACTAGGAATCTCAATTCTAGTTTCCTTAACTGCCCGATAACTTTTTTTGGTATTTTGAGGAGAGTTCATTGAATTTGTGGTTTCGTGTCTTCGCTTTTAGAATAACAGTGCTGAAGCCCATTGTGTTGCATTGTGATAAGCACGCCAGAATGTAAATGTGTGAAATGAATAGCGTATTTGGAATACCTCCTTCCAGCAAAGTGCCATTAAATGTCATAAGGTTTTTGCGGTCCGAGATCTATATTTACCAATAGTTTAATTTGTCGCGGCGGCGAGCTTTAAAGGCAAAATCGCGGCTAAGTTTGTGCCATGTTAGTTGAAATTAAACAGGATCGTTCAAATCGTGACTCTTGAATTTGTGTACTGTACAATAATTCTTTTTCTAATCTTAAGAAAAGTTATATTAACATACGAAAGCTACCGCTTATTCCTTTGGGATAAAAATCTGCATTTAAGCTTTTGTAATTTTTCAAATCTAGAATACGCTTCAATGAACTCGCCGAAGAAAACAATTTCTCTACCATGAAATTGAATACTGTTGTTAAAGGATGTTTTTGCAATCGACGTTGTCGGTGTTTATTAAGGCTGCACATTAAAGGTACAAGAGAAACTAAGACACTTTAAAACGTAAATACATAAAGTGTCTCGATTTATAAACAAAATCGAGACTTCAAATACACGTGCTCCACTGAAGTGTCCCACATGTGTTTCAAAAACCGAAAGCGGCTATTCTGTGTGACAGCTTACGGCGCGTAGAGTTTTAATAGCACAATAGAAATCCAAGTAATATTGGTCAATAAAACTGTTTACCAGCCTTAAAACTCTCTCTTATCCAAGAATTGTGCCTTGCTTGCAAACTTTTTAAAACTTTTCGTTTGCAAGAGCTGCAAAAAAGACGGAAGATAGGAAATTTTTTACCGAGAGCATTAAAGCAGTTTTGCTGTTTACATCTTGATAGCCACAAGAACATATTTTCAGCTGGGTTCCTCAAGAATCCTCAAAGTCTATCAAAATAAGTTGATTAAATTACCGTTCAATTTTTTGGATGGTTTGGGAAAAGAAAAATTATCTGTAGTTTTTAACTATTGCCCCAATCTATTCATTTTATTACTTTTTATAATGAGCTAAGATGAAAAATACTTCTGGAGTGGTAAAAAGTTATAAGAACCACAAGATACAGTACTGTAGTTTAACTATTTGTTAATTTGCAGTCTTTAATGATCGAGGAAAACGAGACTATCCATGTTGCACAAGCTGTGACTGTTGTTTGAAGATTTTTTTCGTCAAATAGTCCAAAATGAGCAGCTGCAATTAAGGCGAGGGAAAGTCAGTAAATTAGCAACTCTAAAGCACCTTAATCTTGGCTCAGATTTTTCTGGACAAGTAAATTTTTTGCTCTGCTACTTTCTGGTGGACGTACAAGGGCTAAAAGAGCAATGGCTTTGTGCTAAAAATTATTTAGAATCAGGCAAAGTTAGGGAATTTTGTTCTGAATTAGAGCTAAAAAATTGTTAATTTGGGAAAAAAAAGTAATTATTGACAAGCAAAGAAAATTAAGTTAAATAAAAATGTGCATGAAAATAAAAAAAAGGTGAATTTTAACATCATTTTCCCTGAAATCCAGTGTGTTGTTAAAATCAGTGACTGTGAGATGGAACATAGATCAATTTGAAGGATGAGAACTATACATTTGCACTTTTGGTAAGGAGGAAGGACAGATGGGCAGAAATATGCCCGCTGATAGGGGAGGTTGGAGTTTTATCTAACATCATAAAAAAAATTTTGATCTGAAAACATTTGCACAAATGTTTAACAAATTGAGATTTAAACATGATAAAGTAACTGTTGATGTCATTGATCATTAAAATTTGTCCAGAGCAAACGTCATCGTTAAAAAAAAAGTGGCTTGTGTTAAGAACTGCTGAATTTTTCCTTTCAGCAAAAATATTGAGTTAAACTGATAGCTAAGAAATTTCGAATCAATGATAGTAAGATGTTTACGATTTTCTCTACATGACGGGATTTTCTCTACATGACGGGGAAACCTCTCAAATATGGCTGATGGCTTAGATGTATCACTGCCTCTCTATATCATTACCTGCCCTTATAGATGATCTTATCTTATCTTATCTTATCTTATCAGAGTCAAGGCACTGGTCCTTATCCTCTTCTAGACCAGATTTGCATGCATTGATCTCCCTGATTTGTTACCCCAACTAAATGTAGTAATTTTCTGAAAAGGGAACTTAGGTATTTGTCCACAAGTGAATCCACTGATGATCACATGTCAGTTTTTGAAGTGTTCAGCATAATTGTTTTTCTTTTTTCCCTTCTTTAATGTTTCCTTCACTGGTGATATTAGCAAAATAGACAGCTTTCTTGCTCTGCAAAGAATCTGCTGTTGAAATATTAGTCTCTAACTACAGAGGAAAGACAAGCATTACCACCACTGTTGCCTTTCAAAGTAATGTTACAAATGAAAGTGAATTTCTACAATTTATAATTTCAAGGAGATCTGTTGAAGCTGTGGTCTGTAGTAAGGTGCAGCGTCAAAATTCCTAATACACTTTTAAAAGAAAACAATATCATTGTGTCAAGTGATGTACCAGCACAAATCACTATACTTATAATAATTTTATGCTCTGATAGTTTGCCAGTGTTCCCATCAAGTAGCAGGGGTAACCCCGCAAGAGGGCTGAAGGAGTCGCACACCCAATACCCCTTCAAATAAGTTCAACTGTTCTGAATTTCCCTGTTGTGAGATAAGAAAAGGACATATAGCATTAGTTGATGTAATATTATTGTCCTAATTAAACCATACTAATATACTTGTAATTTAACAGTTTCTACCTCATCCACAGAAGTGGGGGAGGGAGGGGAGGGAGGGGAGGGGTACATTTTATACTGAACTATGAAAATGGCATGAAATTACTAGAATTTAATTCATTTGCACATACGTCTAGAATCTATTCAATAGCACATAAATTACTCTGATTTTGATAAATCTTAAGTTCGATATGATGTTTTTGTGGAGTGCATAAAAATTTATAAAGTTAACGATAAAGCACCTTGAAAAATAGCTACATTGTATTAAGAATGCCCCGATCTCCCTTTGAATTCCTTTAATTTCTAAATGGCTCCTTGAAAGTGTCAATATCACATTTGAACCAGGTCATGATAAAAAATGACAAACCTGCACACCTATAGGGAAAAGTAAATCTCCATGAGTTACACTTCATTTACACTCACCCCCTGCCCTCTCCAGAAAAAAAAAACCTTCAACCCAAACAAAATGACATTCTTTTGAATTCCTGTTAGCACCTGAACTGTCTTAACTGTCTTATTCCAGATGAGACTCAACAGAAACCCCATCTATGATGAATTTCCCCTTCATGGGAGAAATTAACCATTGCAATTGCATGACCACTTTTTGTATTTTTAGATATCAGGAATAGACCATTCTAATATCATGTTTCATCTTGGAACTGGATCAGGTATGTGAACTAAAAAAGTAATTTGTGATGCCAATTAACCCTTTGATGTCCAAACCGGCCTCTGTCGAACGCCAGACGATTTTACTCGTCAATGGGGAACCCCTGGGAGTCAATGGGTTAAATAATCACTCGCTGAAAAACTGTCCCCATTAAAGACTTTTAAATGTTCTAAAATTTAATTTCCAACATGTCATGTTTTTTTGTCCCAAGATTGTGCACTGTGTTTGGTCACATTTTGTTTGCCACACAAAGATCATAGGGACAATTTTTAATCAAATTCACCATGTGGAACCAGTAGTTTCAATAAGTACCGACAGCCGACGGAAAGCTCCAGCTATTTATTTATTTACTTATAACGCGCAAGTATCAATTTACATTTTCACCTGAGAGAAATCGTCCAAAGGTGTTAATCAGTTCTGCCTTTGAAATGTGGCTTTTAGGAGTGTCGATCCTTTTTAACATGTCATGCCCACAGACACCCCTAGAGAAAGGGGACGTTTGGGCGGCTTCTGCAAGTACCGGGGCAGAAATTACATAAAACAAAAGAAACAAAAGACAGAAAACAAAACAACTCCAAATAAAGACTATTCCCAAGTGACCAAAAACACAGCTAGTGCTTTCTCTTACCTGCAAAAAGACCCAATGTTTGGCCCCTTGTGGATACAGTTGATTACTTGAGATCTACTCAAACCAGCTGTCACCTTCAAATGTTACTGACACCTTTGGGTAACACTGAGAGGAATTAGTATTCTTTGATCAGAGATTGATATTTGGATAGACTAAAATTATTTGGAATAAACCAAACCAATTAACTTGGCAGAAGGCAAAGAAATTTAATAAAACAGTAAACCAAATGTTGCACTGGGGTTTAATGGAATAAAGCATCATCTGTAACAATCTGTAGAGGATTCTTAACCAGGAAGTGAAGTGAGACAAGTGTTTATTTCTGGGAAATGTCTTAGAATGTAGCATGCAGTATTTTTTACATGTAAGTCAAGGAGAGCAATATTTACTATTACTAGACATTACTATACAACGAACAACGAAACAGCAAAACACTGAAACACCAAAATGAATCACCAAAACACCATGTATGGCCCCATCATAGATTGAATACTTAAACCAATAAGGGTTTGATTTGAGATCAAATATCGTGTTAGGCCTAATTAGGGCTAAAATGTTATTTTCCCCAAATTTCAGTCTTAATCTGAAGTGTATTTTTAATCTCAATGAATTAGAAGCAATAATTAGGCCTAAAACGACATTGGGGCTGGACAATCTGCGAGCCAGCAAGCCATGCACCCATTTCAAATAGTGCCAATAAACAGTTATTAGTCTAAGCACCCATTTTAAAACGGTTAGCTTTCAAATGACTGTTTATCACATGTGGGCTCGCATAACTCTCAGCCATGGCTCGCATGAGTCGCATGGTTCGCTGGCTCGCACATTGTCCTAACTCAACAACATTTAATCTCAAATCTAACCTTTGTCGGTTAGTATTAATATTCAATGTATGGTGGGGTCATACATGGTTTTTTGGTGCCTCATTTCGCTGTCTCGTAGTTTAGTAATGCCCACAATTACTTGAACCAAACGGACCGTGCTTTAGGAAACATCAGTGAAGGAAAAATTGAGCACACCAAAATAGACAATCATGAGTAATTTCTCGAAGTGCAGTTAAAATTAGATGCTCGTCAATTCAATAAGAATTCACAAAGTGACCTCTTTCTAATCTGCCTGACTTAAACCAAACTCTTTCCTTGGAATACAGACTATCAAGATCACAAGTGGCTCCTAAATTCTTCTTTTCACGTTAAGATATTAAAGAAAGCTGCATTTACTCTAACCTATAAATAACGCTAATCAGGCTAGCACTTACCTTATTGTTTTATTAAAACAGGAATGCTTTAAGACTGAGCAGGACACTTCATGTATTAGAATTGGGTTTGCATCTAATTGCCTCCATTCCCGGGGGGAGGGGGGGACTCCCACATAAAAAGGGAAGGGATGCTCATCGTCTCCCTTAGGGATATAAATTTTGGATTTTGGTTTCACTAAGGGTGTTCTGGGCAAAATGCAATCATATATGGCCACGAAGGTCTCCTTTAGGGTTGCGTGCAAAGAAAATTATATAAATTTAAAGTGTATCTTTACACTTTTATATTTTTTCACATAGGTATGGCCCCCCCGGGCCTTCATTACTGGACATAAGTGAAGACAATTCCTTACAATAACAACAAGCCCCAATGTCAATAATATGCACTAGAAGTATAAAACTAATATCTCCATAGGCACATTGTCGTGGAATCACCTTAATAAAAAAAATAGTTATTAGGTGTAGTGTCTGATAGCCAATGTGTAGTAATATTGTGGCTTTTTTAACCCATTAACTCCTAAAGTGGCCTCAATTGACAATGAGTAAAATTGTCTGGTATTAGACAGAGTAAAATCTAAAAGTCTCATTCTCAAGAGGCAAAGAGATAAAGGGGATGTAGTTTTGGTGTTAAGTAATGAGCATTCTCTGTGGGAGGAAAATATTTTGCCAGTAAAAAACATTCAGATATGTACAAGGCTTGGGAATCAACATTACAGCTGCTAGGCTCAGTGATCAGCTGCTGTAACAGCAATTAAACCTTTTGAATAGTGAACTTGTGTTGCTTTCTCTCTGATTTTAAGCCAGCTAGTAGTGTGATTTGAGTTTACTGTGGGACAGCTATTGGTCGGAGAGGGACTAATGAAACTCGGAAAGTCCGGAGCATTGACAACTTGGACACTCTGCCTCCTCAATAACATTGTTGTCACATTTCATTAATGATGCTATGATGAAAAGTTGCAGTTTTTCTGTCATTTCCTGTTAGCTGTTAATGGTTTCTTTAAAAAAAGAAAAAGATCGTGCGTTTATTCGAATTCAGATCAGTTATTTTAAAGAAAATCCCTTGGAAGGCTGGGCATTATAGGCAAACCAATCGAACAGCTGTGGCTATGAAGCAAAATAAAATATTTGCTTTACATGACACAATATACTGTATACAACATGTACTTTTTTTTCTGATTTTTTACATGTTTGTGATTCAAAGCTTTCTCTACAGTTGTACCTTTGTGTTGTTCCCACTGGGAGGTGACTTACCGGTCTTCCTTTTTAGCTTCATCTAAATACTCTTTTTTATCCTGCTTGACAAAAGAAAGAAAGACAAACTTTCATGCATAGTCTTCACTCATAGTTTAAGACCTGCTTTTCTTATGGGTTTACAAACATCAGGACTTGTTTGTTCAAAAGTTGGATAGTGCAGGATAATGTTGATCAGCATTGCCAATGGCTAATAAGCC
>NC_090875.1:11698191-11700691 GCF_036669935.1 Montipora foliosa | reverse complement strand
GAAATTTCCGGATTTTTTGGCTAAATGGTTAGCACCCCTTGTTACTCACGACTCTTACGAGCGCTAAATAGTATGTACGTGGAGTGAATATCGTTGGGCTATACGGAAATGGAAATTTTATCGGGATTGAGGACTTTTGCTTGTGAAGGGAGATCACATTGTGTAGTGATGTTTGGCCCCGGAAGTGACGAGTGTGCAGCCTTCGCTTCGCTTGTGAGGGTATAAACGAGTACAGATTTCACTACAACGACGATGGCTTGTGAATCGACACAAAACAGAAGTGAACAACATATTTGAGGTACGGAAAGTTTATTGCACGAAAAGACATTTTTTTCAACTTAACTTAATTTTTAACTCTTTTCAGTATTAAACTCTCTTATTACATAAAAATCGCGTTGTGAGTTTTGGGTGCCTGTGGGCCAACCAGAGTTTCCTTGGCTGTCGAAACAAAAGGTCTTTTTGTCCTGTGGTTTGCAAATTTGAATAATATTGGAGGTGGTTACATATGAGTGGCAGTAACAACTACTTGCTTTTTGAGCCGGCCCTGGTTATGGTTCGTCACAATAATGTTAATGCTGACGATTTTCACTAATGCTCGGTTGTTTTAGCAAAACAAATAAGGTTACTTATTAAGTTTGTGCAGGTTACAGTTTTCCGGAGAAAGCCAGGCCTCACTGCCTAAACATAAGCGAAAGCAGTGTATTCCTGGTTTGTCTTGAAAACCAGCAAGTACATGTAACTTATATACCTAATCATATCAGGCATGCCAAGACAAAAACCGTCTTCTGGTTTGGATTCGATATGATTAGACGATATATGTTGACTTCAGCTTTCTTTGACGTAGATTGTTTTCATTCAGTAGCTCTTTAGCCTGCAAAAGAAAGAAGATTTCCGGTAATTTGATGACAAAAAACAAACAACGAACGAACAAACGCTCGAAACCTATGGAGGTCTTTTTTGAATGAAAAAAAAACTGACATGTAACCTTTTCCGTGTTTCCGGTAAACCACTCAGCTGTTATATTCCATTTGGGCTTTTCCTGTTATGCTTCAGTTAACAAACAAACAATTCCTTAAAAAATATTTTTTTTGAACGATAACCGCGGGAGTATTTTAGCAACAGGAAGTCAGATATTTTACGGAAAGAAAGGAGCCACAGAAGGCGCTTGTATGAACCAGAAAACGGAGAAAAACGTTTAATGAATTAAACAATGTCAGGATCTCATAAGCTTATGACAATGATATTTTGGACACTGAATATCGTCAAAAAATCGTTCGAGAGGTTTTACCTTGAATTTAAGGGTTACCCGACAGTACTGGCCCCCGGTCCGTGGACCCCCCTACGGACCGGGTCCACAGACTGCGTTACGGACCGGTCCACGGACTACCCCTATGGACCTCCTCTACGGACCTTCCCAAAACAACATAGAAATAAAAAAATGAAAAAAGATAAAATAAATTTGAGTTACCGGTTGTCTGGACAGACCACTCGTATCAGAGAAATCTTATCCGTTACGCTCCGCAAATTTTAACAGACGCAGGGATCAAAACTTACCTTTTGGGAAAATTTCAGCCAGAAAAAAGGCTCCCGAAAATTCTACGTGACCATTTTAGGGTAAAAAAATCCGTTAAAAATGGGCAATTATACCATTTTTTAGATGTTCGAAAATCCTAGGACAGGCAGGCAAGCAAGAAATTTTACTACAAATATTCCGAAAATTCTAGATCTCAAATTGTCTTCCGAACAGATATTTTCCGAAAATTGACATTGGGTGCCCCTGAAAGCTTCACGAAATATAACACAACCTCTCTATTAGCGGTCCGTGAGGGGGTCCACGGACAACAAGGGGTCAGTGTTTTCGGGTCACCCGGAATAGAACTAGTTGGTGTCTATTCTGCCACGGTTGTTTAGTTTTCCGTCCATCGAAAGGAAAAATCAGGATGATCATTTGTCGTGGAAAAAAAGAACAGGTCAGTTTCAGCTTTCTTTCAGATTTAGGATGGAAAATGTTTTCAAGAAGTCGGATGATAATTGGTTTTTAATACGATATCTGACGATTTAAGTTCTTGCTTTTTTACACATGTTTGCGAATTGCGCTCGGCAGTTTAGAAAAAAAACACGATCTGTAGCACGATATTCTGAAACAAAGGATCTCGCTGAACGTAACAATGGGCTTCACACAATGCAAAGCATCTCGCCGCAAGAGCCAACGAGAAACCTCTGGGTCGACAAGCGGCAAGATTCCAGGTCTCTGTTTAATGATGCATTCGTTACTTTGTCTTATAAACACGATAGCGGTAACAATAGACGTCTTTTGGGACTTTGGCACTTTGTTCTTTCCTTCCTACGAGAGCATAATCTTCTCTTCAGTCTACTCCAAACGGATCCAACTTGTAGGTTCAACATCTATCAACATAGTTTTATCAGAGTCCAACATGTTGCACTCATTTGGCCACCGTGTTGGACTATGAATAATGTTGAATGGTGTTTGCTTGTAATC
>NC_090875.1:11685691-11693191 GCF_036669935.1 Montipora foliosa | reverse complement strand
ACTGGATTGCCTCCGTCCTTTTTGATTGGCCAAAGTAATTACTTTGGTTTTTGTTTTACGACACTCGATTGAAACTCGCTCTAATAACTGAGAGCAAAGTATGGTGTAATTGGAATGGTGTGAACGGTATCATGTTGTCGGTAAAATCTTAAATTTGGTTGTTTCCCGTTGTTGTTTTGCATATAACGGAAGGAAAATGTATCAAAAAACGTGCCTTAACTACAGCACGAATATTTTCGGTTCTAAACAAACCGCGTTCTTGTTTTATGCTGTTGCTATTGCAGTGGCGGTCATTGCAGCTAAAACTCTCCACTGTGAACAACAGACGGCAACCGGAAGTGTTGTTGGTTCCCTTTGAGCCTCTCTTGACGTCAACGCATTTGTTTTAAGAAAGCGGATTTGCCTGGAGGATATTGGCAAAAATCACTGCTCAAGAACATGAACACTCTACTTCCGGTTACCGCTAGTCCCTCATCGACACTTCTGCTTTCTAATTTGTGTAACTTGTGTTTTGTTCTCTCTGCAGAGTGTAGACAGTTTGGATGACAGTAATTCTGTTCACAGTCCTACTAAAAGGTGCGTCAGAATCTGATTACTACCAAGGCCTATCCATGATGACGATTTAGTTCAAAGGTGTCCGTTTTCATCTTGGCGTAACAAAGCGAGATGTTTTTAACAAAACTAGCATTTTTGTCGCCTATCGGAAGGAGGGTTGGTGAGGTGGTTAGAGTACTCGTCTCCCACCAATGTGGCCCGGGGTTGATTCCACACTCGGCGTCAAATGTGAATTGAATTTTTTAGTTCTTTACTCTGCACTGAGAGGTTTTTCAAACCGGTTCTCAGGTTTTCCCCTCTCCTCAAAAACCAACATTTGATTCGACTTTATTTGAGTTGATTTCCATTTATTTTCTCCATTCTCAATACATTTCTGACTGAAGTTTCAGTAAAATTGTGAGGAGAATTTACATGCTGGTCACCTCTTGGAGTCAAAGGGTTAAATAAAATGCTTTAGCATTATTATTACACTAAGTCGTTCGGAAAACGATGAATACCAGTGGGAAGTTGCATTGAGGTTTGAACTGGTTACGATTATTTGTTTTATTGGCGCAGGGAAGTACCTCAAGGGAAGAAGAGGATAGAGTTAGAGTAACTTCATTTTTTTTATATCCCTTTCACAGAAAACACGACCGCAAAGGAATCGCACGGAGAGTATCTAACTTCTCGTCAGAGGGGGAATCTGTGAGTCCAGATATTCCTGTCGTGGTACCAGGACAGCCCTATTCCATTCCACCATCTTCGTTTCCCGTCCAAATAGAACCGTCATCAACTTCCAACTACCATAACTTTTCAAATCCATTAGTCAGTATATCTGTCACCGAAGCACTGCGTTCACACAGCCCTGTGGTTGTACAACCAACAGTTCAACAACCTAACTTTCACTTGTGGAACGGAACAATCAACGAACAACGACCCGACAGCCCGGTAAACCCACCAACAATGGCAACTGGGGCATACAGCCCGCTACTTGAGTCCACCCCTGTGGTGAACCCGAGTCCTGCTCCCAACTTACCCCTTCACCACCCTGGTCAATCATCTCAAGGGATTACTATGAACTCGCCTTCTATGAACCCTCAACTTAACACTCCAAGGTTAAAAGGAATGTTAGTGGATGGCCAGCCAGCACCAGCCCCTCCCCCGGTGCACATGACAAGAAGCAAGAATGCCCTTGGACAGCCTCCTCCTTTAGTAGTTCACTTAAAGGACAGAGGTGGGTATGAATTATGTGTAACCATCAAAGGAAATAAACGGAGTCTTGATATGGGTTTGTTCAAAGGCATGAGCCCGCGTTCGATGGGGGGAAGTAAACCCCTGACCGGTCGGCTCTGTTGGTTGGGCATCAGACGGCCAACAATTTGAATCTTCATGATCAACTAAGTGGGAAGTGCTGCCTTTGTAATGTCATCTGCTAATCGTTAGTCTTTCAAGTTTTTTTTTTCGATAAGGGCAAGAGTGAATTAGATAAGAGTGTTGATCTATCACTTTGCGGTCTTGCCCCAGCACAGTCACAAATGGATTATTTTTAGATACACATTGCGCGTGAAACAAACAAAGGGCCGCCAATTTTAATCAATCAGAAGAAGCCATGTCACGCGTGACTGCCTCTGTCATGTTTTTTTCAGGGACATGACCACTGATTTTGGCGTGAACGGGTATTCTAAAAATACTCATTTGTGACTGTGCTGGGGAGCCCACCCCTGCCATAACAACACTCTTCTCTAATAGGCCATTTCCGAGTTCATGTCTGCCTCCTCTTCAAAGCGAGTCTAAGTGCGAAGTTTTTATGATAGTAATTAGTTCTACTTTACATATGAATGAAAAGTAATTTTCATAAGAAAAACTTCGCACTTAGACTCGCTTTGAAGGGGAGGCAGACATGAACTCGGAAATGGCCTATTCACTATTGATAAGGGATGTAAGAAGGAGTCGTGGCTCAGATAGCTAGTGCGCGGCTTTCGGAGCGAGAGGTCCCCGGTTCGATCCTCGGTGACTTAAACGTCTGTTTCGACTTTCCTCTGATCCGTGTAGCTATAGCTTTAAATACCCGTAAACCGTAGCACTGACAGAGGGAGGGGGGTAAAAGGCGCACCGTCGGCTTCCATTGATACCAGCCTCGTAGCTGAAGGAACTACC
Organism: Montipora foliosa; assembly: GCF_036669935.1. Classification (NCBI taxonomy): domain Eukaryota; kingdom Metazoa; phylum Cnidaria; class Anthozoa; order Scleractinia; family Acroporidae; genus Montipora; species Montipora foliosa. The sequence goes on along the minus strand of NC_090875.1, from coordinate 11,690,500 downwards.
GACGTTAAATAAAGTTACTTTACCTTCACCTTTATACTGTCCGCAAGGCACAGATGTTTGGAAACCACTCTAACACTCTTGTCTTGCTGTGTCAACTTTTCTGCGTGATCCATGTCTCGACGTACTGAACGCGCGCAAGCGATGAAAGCAATGGTAAATTTGCGTTCATTTCCTTTTTGTTTTTGTTTTTCACGGATATTCGAAAATAATGCTTCAGTATTGTTATCATCTTACACGGAGAAATAGGAAATAGAACACCGAACAGGGCTAGCATACTTATAATCGCTGAGAAATCATTCCATCATTGAAGACACTTATATTTATCGCTGATATATCGAGCATGGTTGGAAAAAGTGAATGCCTTTAACAGGAGATCCCATTACTAGTTCGGTTGATCTCCCTTTGAGCTACGGAAAACTAACTCCACTTCTGTCCAGAAATACACGGAATAAGATGCACGCCCGATTTTGATATACAACACGAAGTGTCCCTTTAAGTCTGAGCCCTTGCTACCTATTTGTAACAAGCAGGTAAGTGTAAGGGGTTAGCGTTATTTTTTGGTGAGGGTAGAGCAAGTTTCAATTGAGTGTCGTAAAACCAAAACCAAAGTAATTACTTTGGCCAATCAAAAAGGACGGAGACGATCTAGTAAACCAATCAGAACTCGAAGTAATTACACGTAGCCGACACAAAGCGCGGGAAAATGTGCACGCGCAAGCCACGATTAGTTTTGGTTTCACTTCTGATTGGTTGAAAAAGTGGCGCGAGAACTTTGAACCAATCAGTGAGTGAAGTAATGCAAAACTAAAGTAATTCGCTAATTACTTTCGACACTCAATTGAAAACCGCTCTAAATGCAGCTGTTTATCTTTATTTGAGGACTGGAGTTTGGGGGACACTTTGTCACAAAGATTTCTCGAGAGCCCAAGAGTAGGAGCCTCCCTATACAAAATATATATCCTTGAGTCAACATTTGCGCCTATCTTTCTATTTTTAGACCAGACTCTTCAGCAGGAGAGTGACGTTTACATCAATTTAAATCAATTTGCACAATTTTCATACATTGTTTTAAGGAAAGCGCACTAATCGGGGACACTGTAAATTGAAATTAATCAAGTCAAATGTTGGTTTTTGAGGACAGGGGAAAACCGAAGTACCCGGAGAAAAACCTCTCGGTGCAGAAAAGATAACCAACAAACTCAACCCACATATGACGCCGAGTCTGTGAATCGAACCCGGGCCACATTGGTAGGAGGCGAGTGCTCTCACCACTGTGCCACCCCTGCACCCCCAAAGAATTCGTTTGACAATAACTTTTTTCTGATTGGCCATTCTGCGCGCAGAGCCGAAGAACTTGTGGCGTTCTCAAAATAGAAAGATACGCGCAAAGCTTGACTCATACGGCTTGTATCGGAGAGGCAATCTCTTACTCATGGGCTCCCGATTGTCTGTATACCCAGACGCGAGAAATGTTCAAGTTGGAGAGGCGAGCAAACTCAGCAAAGGGACATTTCGTGACTCTTAACTTACTTGTGATGGCTTGGTTGAGCTCAGCTAAAGTGACTGACTGATCAGCGGTCACTGGCTATGCTGGGGTTCAAAGTTTCTCGCTCCAGTACCACTGGGTCTCCTTCATAAGAATTTTTCTGTCGATTTCAGGGCGCCCTGTGAGAGCGAAAGAGACTGGACTGACGGAGGAAGAACTGACAGATGAGGTTGTTACTCCGTCGGGTCAGAAAGTTTTTCGCTGCAAAAAATGCGACAAAGAATTCTCGTTCTCCAGCCGACTCAAGCGCCATCTTCTGGTTCACACAGGGGCGCGTCCTTTCGAATGCCACGTTTGTTCACGCCGCTTTACCCAGGCTGTGGACTTGAAACGCCACATGCTACGCCACAGTGGGCAAAAACCGCACGTGTGCCAATTCTGTGGGAAGCAGTACACTCGAGGGGATCGTCTGAAAGTACACCTCCTACAACACACGCATGAAGACAACACCGAGAAGCCTTATAACTGTTCGAGATGTGGTGCGTCATTCTTTGAGGCGGAACAGCTGCGATTGCATGTTTGTGAACTGCAAGATGGCTCGCGACAAGTTGTCGTACAACCGGGTGAGTGATTTAAAGCGAAGTAAAGGAAAGCGACCATATTTGACGTCGATAACTCGTAACAGTAATTCAAGTGACAAACCTGAGGTCGACGTTGCGCTCATTTTAATTTATTCCCTCCTCTACATCAGTGCTCCGTTTTACGGGTATTTAAAACTACTTAAGCTACACTGAAAGGAAAGTAGTCGAAACAAGAATGTGAGATTCGGGGATCGAACTTAGGACCTCTTGCACAAGGCAGCGCACTAACCGACTGTGCCATCCTTGCTCCTAAAAATTTAACACAGTTGTTTGTTTTGCGTGAAGATACCTTTTTGCTCAATAATTATTTACCAAATAGGTGAGATGGATATTAGCATGCAAAGGCAGAACCCATTTCCATTTCGTAAGATCCAAGCGCGAAATTTAAAGTGCCTTGTCTAAGAAAATCCTTGAAATACATAAGAGAGACAAGGAAAAGTAGTGTTTCGGAAACCCGGTTTGCATTTTACTCCAATGCGGAAAACCTAATCATTTTAGCGATAAGGTCTTCCCCGGGTTTTTGATAAGCGATATCGAGAAAGAACTAAATTTTCTTGGTCTTGTAAAAGTATAGAGTCAAATAGGGTTTCATGATTTGGGGTTTCCGCTTTAATTTCGTTCATGGGAAAAGCACCACAACACCACAACTGTTTTCGAGCATTTTTTCTCGCTTAATGCCGACGATTTCGCCACTGCTTGCAGTTCTGATTGCGCATATGTGAGACTGGGATCTCCTCCTCTAAAGACAAGATGGTCAGGATCCAGTGGAGAAGAGCCCGGAAAGACAGCAAAAAAAGCAGGGGTGGGGGAGTGGTGGAGGGGGTTAGGGGGAGTGGAGGAAGTCCCTCTCCAATCAGTTTCTAGCTTGGCAACACTTGACGCATTCAAATTTAGTATTAGGTCATGCGGTATATGAGCTGATAACCGAGATTGAGTAAACCAATCAGAAAGCTAGAAACGCAATATCCGAGGTCGGAAATTCAATAATAGTGTATATACCAAACATAATAATTGCATCCTCGTGTTTTGAGATTAAATGACGATTTTGCTGTCTTTGTTATTTTGTTAGGTGATCCCAGTGACGTGGCCGGGTTTGGAGATGATGCGAGCGAGAGACCGGAACGCACTGGAAAGTCATACACGTGTGACGAGTGTCATGCTACCTTCACTAAGTACACATCGCTGAAGTCACACCTTCTGAAGCACACGGGAGAGAAGAAATACAGGTGTGAACATTGCCACAAGACTTTTTTCAGTTCTAGTAGTTTGAAAATACATGTGCGCGTTCACACTGGGGACCGCCCGTTTAAATGCAAAGAATGCCCGAGAAAGTTCAGTGATCCATCGAACTTTAACAAGCACAAGCGATGGCACGCCAAACAAAAAGCTTCGAATACAAGTTCCTCTGCGTTTGTTGCAATCTCCGAAAATGGCTCTTCGCCCGAGGGGAAGAAAGAGCTTGCTAGTGCGGGACAGAGCGGAACCCGTTCGGCCGAGGAAACAGCCGTGATACAGGATTTGGTATCAGGAATGAATGAGGAGGAGCAGACTGATGCGGGAGGAAGCAACAAGGAGGATTTACGCGCGGATCTATTTCCGGAAGCTGGTCAAGACATGGAGCATGAGGAGTCAAGTGGATTTAAATCACCCGAAGCCTTACTGAGAATGTCTTCTGTACCGGAAGCAAATATTAAACAGGAAATGGAGACAGACTAGACGCTGAGCTAAGGAGTGTATCGAAAACAAAAAGCAATATTAAGGTTACAACACATGTGTCGCGTGCCGTAAGGCGTACTTATGTTGATTTGCCGCGTCCGTTAAGCCAGTTTCGCAAACCACTCCTAGATTAACAGCATATTTCGATATGTTACAATATCTCCGATTTGTTTCACCCCCCTGAGCAAACATTCGAACTTGTGTTCGGTCTATTACAATGAATCTTACCTTCAGAGCAGTTTTCAGGTAAATTCGGAAAATCGAAACCGACACACACACAAGCAATCAAATATAAATAAGACAGTTGTGATAGTGAAAAACGTGATATGCTGTTTAGATCAATGTATTCCCGCAGAAACGAAGCGAATTAAGACTTTTCTAGACGTTTGCGGGATGAAGTAATCTTAACAGATCTAGAAACAATGAACTTACATTCACACAAAAGTGCAGGTGACCCTCATCGCGAAAAACTTGTGTGAGAAGTTCCTGCCATTGGGATTGAAGAAAAAACCGGCGAGATATTTTAAGCGAATCGCAACTCGTTTTTATGCAAATCCAAGAAAATCAACACTCCGGCAGCATAAAACCTGTCTATTTCCCTGCCTTAACGCGAAAATTCCAAACTATTTATGTTTTCTTACGCTAACAGAAAATATCACACGCGCACATTCAAACAAGGTACACATTTTCCGTTAACAACAGCAATTCTTCGTCATCTCTTCTCACAATACATAAAAGCTTTTAGTCATTTTTACCCGTTTTTAACGAGGGCTTATTTTTGGAACTTAAACGTTTTAAAGGATAATTTATAAATGTGCAGTATACTTCACAGTTCATATATTGAGGAAACTTGAGAGAGAATTTGATCAAATTGAAATGGAGCAACATAATATTTTAAAACTTTTATAACCTTAACGGGGTAATGTGGAGAGAACTGAGACTGCGCAGAACCGAACCATTTCTTTT
>NC_090875.1:11675691-11680691 GCF_036669935.1 Montipora foliosa | reverse complement strand
ATTTCACTATCCACTATCCATTTCAATCCAAAAAGAGCACGCTTGATATCTACCAATTTCAGGAGCTCATGTAGCGGAACCTCTATCTCCTGTAATTCCAAGGGAGATTGGCTTTTACAACAGTGGGAGTACTGAATCTCCCCAGGGAGATTGGCTTTTACAACAGTGGCAGTACTGAATCTCTCAAGGAAGATTATCTTTTACAACAGTGGGAGTACTGAATCTCCCCAGGGAGATTGGCCTTTACAACGGTGGGAGTACTGAACCTCCCCAGGGAGATTGGCTTTTACAACAGTACGTTGGGAGTATTGAATCTCCCCAGGGAGATTGGCCTTTACAACAGTGGGAGTACTGAATCTCCCCAGGGAGATTGGCTTTTACAACAGTGGGAGTACTGAATCTCCCCACGGAAAATGGCTTTTACAACAGTGGGAGTTCCTAAATCTCCCAAGGGAGGCGTTCTATAAATCTATTCGGGAAAGGGTTGACTCCGAGGCCAAGCACTGGAGATGAGCTCCCGCTATTTTTCAATCACGAGAAAGAAAAATCGCACAGTCATGCCAACAGGAAATACGATGTATTTTAATTCATCCAATAGAGTACACATAATCTACTTCTTTTGTTGCAGGTGCAGAGAAAAGATCTTATCGCAAGGGATTTTTTCTACCCTTCTCGATTACTTAACGCTAAAAACGTACTTCGATAGACGCTCAAGAGATTAAATCATTTACATTAAAACACAAACTTTCACCTCCGTAAGGGCCTCCGCAAACGAGGCAAGCTGTTATCGATAACCTTCTAGTTGTTGATAATTAACAATTAGACCCGTGGCCCTTGAGGGCAAAGGGTCTAATTGTTTTAGTATCACCCAACTAGTCGGACAGAAAAGGCAATAACAAAGTTGGCAAATGCAAGTTGAAGAAATATTTATTTGGCAATAAAACGAAAGAAAGCGTCACGCTTTTCGCTACTCGCGGACTATTACTAACAGTCCTCTAGTAGCGTAGCCAATCAAAATGCAGGATTTTCATTAGTCCACTAGTTGGGTGATACAACAAAAGTTATCATTGACAAACAAAGGGTGCGTGAATCAAGTTATCGACTACAAACAGCGACAGGAAAACTAATTTAGTTGTCGACAGAAATAGTCATGGATAACAACTTGCGTCGTCTGTGGTGGTCCTCAGCGTTACATGTTTGCAGAAGGAAATTGACTCGCGCAGAATTCTCACCCACGGCTAATGATGATGTACACTAATGTTTCCTAAGTCGTCCATGAGTGAATAGATTATTTTTCGAAATATTCCTTTTTTCTCTTTATCAAATATATACCAACTTCACACGTGACGGATCATTCTATGCGATCGTCTATTAATACCGTTATGCGTTCATTGACGAGTGGTAATCTTTGTTAGTATATACCACACGAGTTGTGCTTTGCGTGCGTTCCGATTTGATGATTCGGAGGTGATACGGTAAGCAAGTGCTACTCACTCGAGCAGCCGAAGACAAACAAAAACGGCTGTTTGTAGTGTAAATAGACCAATTTCGATATATTAAAATTCAGTCCTAAACAAAAGACATCATCTCGAAGCTCTGAGGAATAAACTCATACAAATCCTTATATTTATTCCCCAGAGCCTCGAGTTGATGCCTTTTGTTTGGGACTGAATTTTAATATATCGAAATTGGTCTATACATATTGGTAAGTAACAGTTTTGTTTGTTAGCAATTCCGCTTGTGAGGTATATAGTAACACAACTATTCAACCCAGTGTTGGATGAATGCAATAAGCCCTATTCACACGGCATTAACTAACCTAGGTTGACCCGAGTTCAAATCAACCCGGGTTAGTTATCGTCGTGTGAACGCTGCTAACCCAGGTTCGACCTGGGTTAAATCCAACCCATCTCCAGAGGTAGATTCGACCCAAGTCGAACCTGGTTACTTTTGAAGAAGTGTCGCGTGAACGCGAGCCTGGGTCGAACCCGGGTTAATTTCATTTCACACATGAGCACTTGTACCACCTATCAAGCATTGTGTGTGCGTATTTCATGCCGCCATTTTTTCCGAATATATTTTAACGTGTCGAAGCCGTTCACTGTTGCTTTTGAAACTACGGCAGAATGAGCAATGAAAATACGAATCGAGGATCCACTTGGGACGATGATGAAGTGTTTTTGCATACTCAAAGTCCTGTTCGTCTTCCTGTTCTGGAAACAAATGCGCATGCGTGTAAAACAAACCCAGGTTCGTCCCAAGGTACGTATTCACATCCGTTTTATAGACTACTCCGTGTGAACAAAGTAGCGGCGAACCCGGGTTAATTTCAACCGGGGTCGAAACTAGGTTAGTTTATGCCGTGTGAGTAGGGCTATAGACATTTACCTTGACGCTTAACGGCTCAGTAAAATGCGCAAGTAAACATCAAAGCGGCTGAATTCTCTTTCATTCTGTTGGTTTCTTAAAAGCTCAGCTTCACCCAAAAGAAATTCCGCGCCGCGTTGAATTTCGTACAGACGGAAAATCCGATGCACGAAAAGCCCGGCAGAAGTGCCACCCAATCAAAACGCTGGAATTATTTTAAAAACAACACACGCGCGCAATGTCTTTTGGGTGAACAAGGACCTTTAACGAATCTCGCAGCGACCAATTTGAATATCAGTACACCACTGTTAGAATCACGTCACGCTGGGTGATTACAGCAAGATACGACCACAGACTTGCGGCATACCAGTTTGTCACCTAAATTATATGATGAACGCTAAGTTCTAAGATAACCGATATTTTAAATTTTCGGTTTGCTTTTATCATTTGTTTCCGTTTTCTTCAATGCACCTTTTTTAAAATCACAAATGGAACTCAGCAACGCTCCCCTCCCTTGGGTCTTTGGAGCGGACGGTGTTTTCTTCGCAGAGGCCTGGGAAGGAGAAGGCGGCGGCGCAGGAGACTTGGGAGGAGGTGGCACAGGAGCTAAAAAGGGAACCAAATAAAAACAAGATTGACCATTTAAAAGTCAGCGATTTGTTTTGCCAATTTCGTTGCTAGAGCGGTTTTCAATTGAGTGTCGAAAGTAATTAGCGAATTGCTTTGGTTTTGCATTACTTCATTCAGTGAATGGTTCTCGCGTCACTTTTTCAACCAACCAGACGGAGAAATCAAAACCAATCGTGGCTCGCGCGTGCACATTTTCCCGCGCTTTGTGTCGGCTACGTGTAATTCCTTTGAGTTTTGGTTGAAAGGAAAGGAAAGGAAAGGAACGTTATTTAAGTGTCTAGTAGATTTAGCGCTGGAGCACTAATTGGGGACACTGTAAAGTGAAATTAACAATTAACACAACAAGTCAAATGTTGGTTTTTGAGGAAAGGGGAAACCGGAGAACCCGGAGAAAACCTCTCGGTGCAGAGTAGAGAACCAACAAACTCAACCCACATATGACGCCAAGTCGAGGAATCGAACGTGGCCACATTGGTGGGAGGCGAGTTCTCTCACCACTGCGCCATCCCTGTACCCCGTAAAGGAGCTCAAGACTGCAGGGTGGACACTTAATTTTGAGAGCACTCACCATTCGGGTGACCCACTACGTCCTAAGTTTGCTGGGTTGTCTCCGTCCTTTTTGATTGGCCAAAGTAATTACTTTGGTTTTGATTTTACGACACTCGATTGAAACTCGCTCTATTTCCTCGCCAAAGAATTTGATTGCCCTTTCCTGGTGATGGCATTTTTGATCAAGGTCAGGAGCTCATAACTCCAATTGAACCAATGATTGTGACTGGAATTCGAGCGAGCAACTCCCATACTAAGGCTATGTCACGGCATTTTTACATGCCAATCTATTTTTGGACTACATTTGCTGCAAAACAACAAAGGCAGTTCCGGTTCGGTGACTTTATGACGTCAAGTTAGTTTCCTGTGATTGGTCATCGGGCTCTTGCGGGAGTCTCATTCGCGGGAAATTCAATCTAAAAACTAATCGGTCTGTGAAAACGCCGTGATAGGAATATAGGACTGTTGTTCGCTCCTAGTCATTGGATCCTGAAGCTAAGCATTTCGAGTCGCCGCTCGCTTAGACCTAATCACTAGAGATCAGTGCCTAACCCAGCGGGTATACTCTGCCTAAACCACAGGTGATCCAAGCTCGATATATATAGGGATTTATATGGGGAAAACGGTTTTTCTAAAAATTCCAAAAATACCTTTGCGATTTAGCGACCGCGATTGGTCAATGGACACAATGGACACTACATTAACTGGCTTCAGTTACCATTGTGGACAATATAATTTCTAGGTCCATGTAACGGCAATTTCAGACATCAAGCAATTATTAGACGAGTTCTAAATAAGATTTGGCTTGCACAAGTGATCATTCTCAATCCCGTGGGTAATAATTTTTTCATTTAAAACTTGTGATTAGCTGCAACGGTCTGGTTTCGGGGGAAAATCAATCTAAAAGTAACTCGGTCTGAAAAAGCGCTGTTCCAAAAATACAATAAAGTTGTGCGCCCCTAGTCATTGGCTCCTGTTACGGTCGAAAGAAAGGGCGTTTTCCTTTTGTAGGGAAAACCCAGTTCCGGTAAATCAAAAGGAAACAGACTTTTCCACTGGAAATTCATCGGAAAAAAGGAATCCCTTCAGAGGTATTTGTCTACTCTCGTTTTAGCCGAAATGATCGGAAAATCCTGTACCATCTGCTGCGTCCTACTAGAGCCATGCCTCTCGGCGAGTGAAACGCGCGGTTTTTGGCCGCGGAAATGTTTTTTAGTGTAAATCGTTAGTACCCACTCTCTTAATGTGCAAAAGGAACACGCTCGTCCCGTTCTGTTTTGATTGAGGGAGATTGTCCTGTTCCTTTTAAAAGGAAATTTTGGGCTACTATGTAAACATCGTACTCACACTGCAACTTGAAACATCAGGTGACAAAACGTTTTTGAATGAAAACAATGGCGTCGAAAATTTAAAGAAAAAGGAAAAGTAAGTCTTCTTTAATTTTGGGTTTTTTA